>NC_141055.1:41769380-41851880 GCF_041138505.1 Cibotium barometz
ACAACATTTTAATAAACTTCTCTCTCTTCTCACACACACACACACACACATGATACTTTCACTCACTCTCTCCTCTCTCTCTCTCTCTCTCTCTCTCTCACACACACACACACACACACACACACACACACACACACACACATGATAATACTTTCACAAATATACGTGCTAGTCAAATAAAGAAAATGCTCTGATACCATGAAGAAATTATGAAACAACAGAAGCCAAGATCTTTGTAGACAAGAGAAAACACAGAGATATGGAGAATCAAAAATTTCTGATTACTGTATGCAATTACAATAGATAGCTACCGCTTCCCAGCCGTGTGCTTCAGTGAAGAAGCTTCGATAGAGCTGACTGGAAGAGGTGAGAGCGAAGGCTGTATGCAAAGAGCGTGGGTGAAGAGTGATTTTAGTGGAAAACACTGTCTCACTAAATAGAGCTTTACGTGCATGATTTTTCATCATGCAATCATAAATGACCATCGAATCTATATTCCGGTTGGCCCGCAAAGTTTGCATGGAGTTTAGCGTAAACGGCCCTTCGGGCCGGGGGGAGAGGGGCTCACGCCCCCCTCCGCACCTTCCCCCAAGTAGGCTGGTGTGAAACTGCACGTCGCAACAACGGACCCAAAATTTATAGCCCATATGCAGTAGGTGTATAATAACTCACCGCATATGCATGTAGCCTGGTTGGCAGTGTGCCAACCTTCTCCAAAATCGTCTCATGCTATTTGGCCACCACAATCGGCCACCATCCACAGTGTTTAAATCGGGACCTACCAGGCAACCCGTGCTACTCATAAATGCCTTCTCCTCATATAGGGGGGCTCACAAAGTAGAGTTAGCCGATGCCTGCGTAGTTACTTGAGGGTGGAGCAGATTTGGGGCATTTGCATCATTATTTGGGGATACAATTTAAGCAGTGTGATGGAGGTATTGCTTTGTGTCAGACAAAGTATATTGAGACATTGTTGCGGAGATTTGGCCTTGAAGACTGCAAGCCTATTGCTACTCCAATGGAGACAGGTTTGAAGTTGAGTCTTCATGATGCTGGAGATCACTTTGATGTCACACTCTATGGTTGCCTCATTTATGTATGCATTACGAGGCCGGACATTCAGTTTGCAGTCTCATAGGTGAGCAGGTTTATGCATAGCCCAGGGTCTCAGCATTGGAAGGCAGTTAAACGCATCTTTCGCTACTTGAGTGGCACCATACATCTTGGGTTGTTTTATCCCAAGGGGGGATCGTTGCCGCCAGATTTACATGCTTTTTCGGACTCAGATTGGGCTGGTTGCTATGACACAAGAGTGTCCACAAGTGGTTTTTGTTTCATGCTCGGTAGCTCATGCATATCTTGGTTGAGCAAGAAGCAACCTACTGTGGCCACTTCTAGTTGTGAAGCTGAGTACAGGGTAGCTTTCACAGCTACGGCGGTTGAGTGTGTGTGGCTCAGACGGCTTATGGCTGACTTGGGTGTTGGACAGGAGTCTGCCACCTCTATCTTCACTGACAGTCAGAGCGCATTGGCAGTTGCGAGAAACCAAGTTTTTCATGCTCGCACAAAGCACATTGAGGTGCATTATCACTATGTCAGGGAGAGACTCTCAGCAGGAGAGATCAGCTTGGCCTATGTGCCAACACAGGACAACCTTGCCGATCTTTTCACAAAGGCGCCTTCTCGTGAGAAGTTTGAAGATTTTCGCAAAGCTTTGGGCCTGCTCCCCTTTGTGGACTGATCTACTTCGGGCATGGCACTCCTCTATACATGAGTGCCAGCTCTCGTTCACACCATCACTCCCAGGGGGGATTTGTTGCCATATATATATAGGCAGTGATGTGTGTGAACACACTTAGGACCGCCGGGGCACTTTTTCCCTCTTTAGGAGGTTTTTTCCCCCGGCTTGTATATACGCCCATCATTCTAGGGCTAACTTATCTTTGTACATTGACACAATCTAATACACTTTGTGTTGTGTGCATTCTTGCTTCTTCTTCTCCAAGCTTTGTGTGCTTTCCTGCAACCCTAATTCCAACACCTAAATGTATAGATATAGGTGGATCCTAAAAACTAGATGAGAGGGTTGGATGGATTTATTTTAACTCTATTTGGGATTTTTGGACTTTGAAATTACCTTCTTCTCTACATTTGGCCTAGAAGCAGGTATAGAGTAGTGAGGAGGTGAAGGAGTTAGAGGGGACCGTGATGGTCTAGCTTCATCGGTTTAGGGTGGGGGAATTCCATTAACCTCTCTAAGAGTGGTGGGAGGTGGATAGAAAGGGTTTTTTGGGGGGGAGAAACTACCCACAAGTGATCTTGGCAAAGAGGGGGGCATGAGGTAAGTCAAGAGTGAGATGGGGGAGGGGAAGCTGAGCAGGCCTTGAGATGTTGGGGTGGGCCTTGAGATGCCAAGGAGATGAGGAGTCAAAGTAGGAAAGGCCTATCTCCTCCTATGGCGGCCTAGAGTGGTTGTTTCATTAGTGATGCTTCCCATGAACTATTCTACCTTTTTGAGGAGGTTTTTCTATAGGAAAAAGATTTTTAAGGATCGGTAGCAGAACTTCTCGATAGCTTTGGAGAGGCCTAGTGTAGGTGGTAGGATCTTGCTACCTTTTTTGGGGTTCCCTTTCCAAAAAATCTGGGGTGCTCGAAATATTAAAGCTCTTTATGGTAGTAGCCATCCCAATTGGTGGCCTCTTTGATGTCCTCCTTGTTGGTGTCCACCAATCTCGCCGGTGTGCTCACTACACATTGTTTGGGGGTGCTTATTCTAGTGTAGAAGTTCTTTATAGAAGTATCCCTTCTCCCAGTTTTGATGACTTCCTTGGTGTCTCCACCACCACCGGTCTTACTATTGTGTTGTTATACCTGATTGGCCACTCCATGTGTGTAGAGAATCATCACTTGAGCATGGAGAGCACAAGGTATGGCCTCCTTATACTTGTCCACTCCACTTGGGTATCTATCTTAATAGGGTCCTATATGCCCCCTAGAGATGTTTCCTTGTGGTCCTATATGCCCCCTAGAGATGTTTCCTTGTGGTCCTATATTGTTTGTAGGGCATATCGACCTTGGGTAGGCTTCCCTCACTAGAGACTCGGGCAATATTTACATTTATAGGGTATATCTACCGTGGGTAGGTTTTTCCCTCACTAGGGAGTGGATGAGCTTGATCTTTACATTTATAGGGTATATCTACCATGGGTAGGTTTTTCCCTCACTAGGGAGTGGATGAGCTTGATCTTTACATCTTGATTGTTGCCCTTTGATGCTACCTTGGGTATTGAAGAAGGGGATGAACTCAGCACACCTGAGCAAACCTCTTCCCCAAGGTGGTAAATTGATGAGGCCTCCCGATCCAACACATTCCATGTAAGGTATGATCCCTAAAACTATGAGGGCATAGCAAATTTAGAGGTTTGGGGATATTATTATGATTATTCTCCATTTTCTCTTTACTTCAAGTCAAGGACCTAGTAGACGAGGATGCAAGAGAATCTTACTTATTCTCATTAAGCTCTATGATTGAGATTTTATGTCTTCTTCCTACTTTCCAAGTGTTAGATGAGGATGCAAGGGAATCTTTCTTATTCTCATTTAGCTCTCTCATTGAGATTTTATATCTTCTTCCTACTTTGCAAGTGCTATCTAGTGGCTATGTGTTCTACATCCTCTGTTTTGCAATGGTACCTTCTATTGGAAATTGGGTGGGGGGTTTAGTCTCTCGGAGTCTCGGGAGGTCACCCATCCTAGTTTTGTTCACACCAATGTGAACTTAACTCAAGGTTTCCACAAATTGGTCTAGCCATCCAAACCCCAAAAACTTAAGGCGGTCTATCCATTTTGTGGAAATGTCCTAGTGCTACACTTTGGCACCACTTTCCTCATTGACAACACCTCCTCTTGATGCCAACTTGTTCACTTTTTCTTAAGTTAGATGTTGAACGTGTCGTTTTCTTGGCTCAAAGGCTTAACTTGCCTTCTCTAGTGGCTCAGATGCTACATTTGAACCCATGGCTCTGATACCATGTTGGAAATAAAGGAGAAAGGAGATAAACTAAGTGTCTCTGAGCTATGTATGCAACACATGTAAGCTATAGTGGATCAAAAAAGACTATCTATATTATTAGGGCATAAGAAAGATAAATAAAAGTAATTAGGATTGATCATGATAAATGATAACGATGCTAGAGTAAGCAAAAGCCTCACATCATATTTCATTGATGAAGAGCCTTTTTTTTTTATAGGCTTTCAAGTACATGAATTGGTGGGTGGATCTTGCCTAAAAGGTGCCCCCTGATTTTCTCAATATTCTCCCAAATATCTTTGCTTGAATCTAGAGTTAGTGATAACTACTTTTTGACTAGGGACGAATGTAAGTGGATAGAAACTTTTTTTATTTTACAAATAACCTTTGAAACCTTTGCACACCCTTTGGATAATTATTTACTATTTCTCACATGCACACACATGAAGCTCCGATTTCCTAACAAATCTTGAACGATCCCTGTCCCCACCGCGCAACAAATCCTAGGGTGAATCCTAGGGTGCTAGCAGTAGAAGTAGCACTTCTTGCACGGGGCAGGGTCCTTCACTCGGGGCCTCGCCCATGAATATCTGGACAAGAGACTAATCCCTCGGTTCTTCCAAAATCGAACCCGGAAAAACTTCCCTCACCTTGGAAAGCACGGGCGATTCTTCTAGGATAATTTTATTCTAACGTAGTCAAGAGCCTTAACTAACTGAACTGATCTGACCGAACCCGTAAGTATCATAGTCAGATCAAGGAAAAGACTTGCACTTGGATCATAGAGACCAACGAATTTTTCCTCATTGAGAAGCACAGCCGTTGATTCTTTTCTATAGAACAATTTTTATATGGGATTTACTTCATGTATCGTACCATAACAGAATTGAGTCTCATTTTAGGGATCCATCAGTCCAGCCTAACCCCATCCAGTCCCGTGGGTTAGCCAACCGCCCAACCACTGAAGTGATGGGATCCATTTAAGAATTTGGTTAGGTTTTATCTCGGGTGTACCAGGGAAAAGAGTTCCGAGGCTCCCTAGCCGGATATTCATGCAAACTTAAAACTAGTCACACCACTTACACACCCAATATGAAATTGCCTTTTTCACAAATTCAATTGTCCTTAAAATAATAATTTAAAGAAACTATAGTATCAGTGATCATAATCCTCCAAAATTTATCTGGTTGAATCCTAATTTTTAATTTTTCCTTCATCGGTGTACTTATGGCATCATTGGCGAACCAGAACGCTCACCACCTGTCCACTCAGGGGCCTTTTCAATAGTTCCTAGCTCATAGTACTCAGCAATATATTCACTTAAAAAAATCAAAATGGTATCTCCATCGAAGATCAGCAAGATCAACCAACAGATCCATATAAAAGAGCCATGGACTCATCCGTTGAGGACCAGCAAGGTCAATCAACCAGATCCATGCTCGAATTCAGAAAATAACTCTTACTCCTTGTTCCAATATCTTCCAAGACATACGTGTGGGTATCTTCGGCGACTCAGAGCTTGAGCACCGTATGGTCACAGCACCCTCTAGGATCCTTCGTAGGTAACCTAGTGCTTCACTCATAGGCCGCTTCCTTAGTCCCTCATCCACCGTACCGGAAGCTCACCATTTAAATCGAACCGAGGCTGGTCAAGACCTCGGCCAAACCTTGCTACGTGAGACGTCCTCCGTTGACTCTCCGTCAGCTGTTGTAACTTTATCAGATAGGTCTCCACGGCCTCATTCACAAGGTGGTCAAAATGCTTCCCCAGCATTTTTGACATAAAACAGTCATTTAAAAACAGGTCATAAATACAATTTCTATAACGAACTCTCGTCTTTCCACATCAATCCTCATTTATTTCATATGTATTCCCATTCTCATCACATCTTTTCTCATTTATCCGCATCAGATCTCATCCACTCGTATCTACCCATGTCCACATCTCATCACATCATATTCATTCACATCACATATCACATCTATCCCAATTTACATCACATCTCATTCACTGACATCCCGATTCATATGACATCACATCTCATTCATTCATATCCCGATTCACATCACATCACATCTATTCACGTCCATCACATTCATTTACATCACATCCATCACATCACATTCATTCATATCCATCACATTCATTCATTCATATCCACCACATTCATTTACATCACATCATATTCATTCACATCATATATCACATCTATCCCAATTTACATCACATCTCATTCACTCACATCCCGATTCATATGACATCACATCTCATTCATTCACATCTCGATTCACATCACATCACATCTATTCACGTCCATCACCATTAGGGAAAAAGGGAGCTCATTTGGAGCCCTATAAGAAATTCACTATTTTTTGATTTATTTCTCTCCTAAAAGACCTCAAAAATAGTAAAATACAGAAACGTGGCTCAGAACTGTCAGTAAGGACTACAGAACTGTCAGTTCAGAAATAAGATAATCTTTTGTCCAACTAACACGATTTTGCATTAAATATCTCGTTAGTTTTTTTTTGTTTCCTGAAGATTCCGCACCTCTTTTGATGACGTGTGCAGGCCTCTCATAAAGAATCCATCACTGAACTTGATGATTGCATGGATACCACCACACTTTCACGATTCATGTTACAAAAAGACTATGAGATTGACAAGCAAACTTTACAACCTCAGAAGCACAAAAAATGGCCGATACTAGAGAGTCACAATCTCAGAAGAAGCGATTACACCATCTTCACATCGACTTAGAAGAACAATATGCTCCAGCACAAAAAAGATGAAAGGATACGGTGCTGAATGCTGAACAACGAGAAAATATGAGACGAGAAGGGCTTCAACAAATTGACTTATGGTGCGATGGAAGCATATATCCAAAATGTCTAGTAAAAAACTCTACACCTCCATTTGTCAATCCAACCACACTACTGAGGTTTGTGGGGGCGATGGACAAAATGGACTTCTTGGTTATATTTCAGCATAGTTTGCATTTGCAGAAACATATAAAACGATGTACCTACAAGAAAAGGGGGCCAGGATGCAAGAGATAGCCATTCGTGCAAAATTGGAGCAGCAGTTTGCAGAATGAAATTGAGGAGCATTCAAAGAGTAAAAAAGAGTTGACAAGAGCAAGAAGGAAGAGAACCGTGCTTGGAGACAGACTACGAAGCATGAAGATTAAAAAAATTGCAAATATGAAGGCTGGGACTGGTGGATGCAAGCGAAGAATTCAGGAAGCAAGGCTAGTTTGAAATTTTTCATTTTTTATACTCAAAAAGGCTCTCAAATGACTATATCTATTTTGTCCATTAACGCAAAACAAGAATGGAGGTGTTGAATGATATAGGCATATTGTGTTGTTACTATAGGAAACTATTAGAGCCTGCAAAAGAAAATATGGATCCCAACCTTCTTCCTGTTAAACAAATGAAAGGATTGCTTTCTTGTGGTGTAGCAAAAGGTCTGATTGAAGAAAAAAAATACAAAACAATCAAACGCAATGTTGTAGAGGACTTTATATCCAATAATCAAGTTGATGGCACTACAATCCAAGAGGCTCTTGATGTTAGTGGAGTTAGCAGGAAGGGATATAGTTTGATTTTCCATGCGATATCCTCAACTTTGAGAGATCAAAGGATTAAACGAGTTTTATTGCCAAATCCAGCAATCGTGTGGAGGATAAGAGGTCATTTGAATGAAAGTATAGATGAGTTTATTGGGCAATATATCCATATTGAAGAAATATTTCATGGTGGTAAAGGAACCACTGTGTATGACCCTTGGAACAATATATTTGTAGATCTACAACAACTTCAAAGAAGAATGGTCGAGTTTTATGGAATAACATTTGAGGAGTGCAAAGGCATTTTGAAATTTGTTATCAAACTGGATGAGTGTGAGGTTGTAAAGGAAAAGAAAATGGAAAAGATTACTATTACATTGATGAATGGAGCACTTGATACATCATTGAGACTGAAGCGAGTTTGAAGTATTTTAGTGTGCAGTCGGAGAAACACATATGGTGGTTAGGCTCGTTCCAGGTATGATCATTTTTTATTTTATACTTGATTTTAGTCATTGTTTTCAAATCTTTTATAGTAAGACTTTTGTTTTCTATAATCACAGTTAAAGACAGAAGACCATGAAACACTAGATTGGGTGTTTCACCACACAGAAATACCAAGAATAATTAAAAGACAAGTGTAAGGAGAGAATCTCCATGTTGCAGGAAAAGGTGATTTTCAAGTAGAGTGGCACATGGCGGGGGATCTTAAAACACTTAAGTACATGTATAACGTTAGTAAAGGAGGCAACTCAAAGTCTCCTTGTCTTTACTGCAAAGAATCAGCTCAAGTAATGGATTCCAAATGGTGGAAGAGAGCACCTAATAGAGATAAAGTTGACCCTGACTTCAAGGCCATTCTTGACATTCCACTATGTAATGTTCACATATGCACATTGCATGCTCTATGTTGAATTATTGAGAAATTGGTATTTTTGTATATTGGATTTTCTTGGAAACTCCGTCCCGAAAAAAATAGAAAGGATGATCTTCAAGCATTGGAAAAAGTGTTATCCGATATAGGTCTGCATGGAGGTGATGTTCATATCACAAAGGATTTTAAAAAGTCTACCAATGGCAAGGAGGTTCCAATCAAGCCCTCTATTGGTGGTGTTAAGGCAAGAAGATTCTTGTCTTGACCCAAACACAGTAGTAAGCAAGTAAGGCAAGGTAGAACAGTTTCAAGGATTAATTATGGATTGTGGAAGCAAGTCCATAATGCCGTCAAGCTTGCTTTTATTCTAGCCCAAAAGCAAAGACGAAGACAAACTTTGGACAATTCAATGGCAGCAAAGAGACATAGACAATGGAGGGATTTGAGGATATTTAGAAACCATAAATGGACAAGTAAACATGAATAGCAGTTTGTAACTTATTGGTGTTATGTCCACATGTTTTCAAACTCAATCAATAGATTTTTATTTTGTGGAACAAGTGACTCTTGGTGTTATGCCTATATGTTTTGAGACTCCATCAAAAGTATTTCTTTTGTGAAACATGTGATCTATATTAACAAGCATCAATACATCCATGAGCTACACACAAAAAATTCAATCAATACTACTTAATTATGCTAGACACACTATTGATCCTTACCAATAAGGTATGTCAAACGCTTTTAGAAGCTAATGAGTGTGGGAAGAGTACTGAAGTGTCGTACGGTGATGGGACAAATGCAAAAGGGTACTGATCGTCCGTACGGACAAGGAACTGATGAGGATCAAAGACTTTGTACAAATCAGTTCAACTTCAACATAATGTTTGTGCTATATTTGATGACTAAATCCTATTACTCCCAGGGCCTGCCAATTGGAACTCTCTTTTTGATCTTGATTGGACTCTTTTTCTTCCTTGTTGGCTTGATGTTGACTGTCTATTTATCAATGCTTGCCTCTGTTGCTTGTCTGGGAGAGGTATCCTTGTCTTCAGCTATCTCCACATGTTCTTCTTCTTGGATTGTGTCGCCTGATGCAATCATGGGTGGCTCTCGAAACCTTATGAGCTTGTGTTTTCCATAGCCCTCCAGACATTTGGGCTCCTTAACACCACATGCTAATGCATAAGAAGTGTAAGACAAAAAGTAAGAGGCCTGCTTATTCACATAATCCCCAAATATATCTATGGCAAACAACCTCTCTATTAAAATGATCTTTTCCTTTTGCCATGAAAGATCATGTCCACCTAAAACCCTAGACAAACATTTAAAGAAGTAAACAATGGCTTCTCCATTGTTGCTCAACTGCCTATGGTAAATCAAGATCTTAGCACTGCCTAGATCATGAATATAATGAGCTAGGCTTGACATTTTGCCAAACCCAGCTGGCCTGCTTCCACTTGTTCTTTGGAGGAATGTGTCATCCTCAATTTGTAGCTGCCACATATCAAAAGATTGGAGTGAGACAATACACAACTACAAAACATTTAAACACAAGATAAAGTATTTGATTTGAAGTAACAAGATCATACCTTCTCATTTTCATCAGCAACAAGAAGTTCATCTTTCCAAAGATTTATTCCTCTCCCCTCCAGTCCAGCCTCTTCTTTAAGCTTTCCCTTATATAGTGCTGAGAGATTCATAGCTTCCTGTGTGAGCTGGAAGGCAGCTTCATCTGGCTCTTGGAACTTTTCAGCCTCTTTGAAACTGTTGGAATTAGGGTTGCAGGAATGCACACACAACTTCAAGAAGATGAGGAAGCTTGAGCACAACACAGTAGTGTATTATGAGTGCCAAAAATGAAAGATAACCAGCCCTAGAAGATAATGGGCGTATATACAATGCACGGGGGAAAAAACCTCCTAGTGAGGGAAAAAGTGCCCCGGCGGTCCTAAGTGTGTTCACACACATCACTACTATAATATGGTAACAAATCCCCCTTGGAGTGATGCGGTGAACAAGAGCTAGCACTCATGTATAGGGAAGTGTCTAGCTATGTGGACGAATCCACAAAAGGGAGTAAGCCCAAAGCTTTGCGAAAAGCTTCGAACTTCTCACGAGGCAGAGCCTTTGTGAAAAGGTCTGCAAGGTTATCCTGTGTTGGCACATAAGCCAAACTGATCTCTCCTGCAGAGAGTCTCTCCCTGACATAATGGTAGTGCACCTCAATGTGCTTCGTACGAGCATGGAACACTGGGTTCCGCGCAACTGCCAATGCGCTTTGACTGTCAGTGAAGAGGGTGGTGGCAGATGGCTGCCCAACACCCAAATCAGCCATAAGGCGTCTGAGCCACACACACTCAACCGTAGCTGTGAAAGCTGCCCTGTACTCAGCTTCACAACTAGAAGTGGCCACAGTAGGCTGCTTCTTGCTCAACCATGATATGCATGAGCTTCCAAGCATGAAGCAAAAACCACTCGTGGACACGCGTGTGTCATAACAACCAGCCCAGTCAGAATCTGAAAAAGCATGTAAATCTGGCGACAATGATCCCCCCTTGGGATAAAACAACCCAAGATGCCGAGTACCACTCAAATAGCGAAAGATACGCTTCACTGCCTGCCAATGCTTAATGCCTGGGCTATGCATAAATCTGCTCACCTGTGAGACTGCAAACTGAATGTCTGGCCTCGTAATGCATACATAAATGAGGCAACCAACAGCTGTCTGATAGAGTGTGACATCAAAGTGATCTCCAGCATCATGAAGACTCAACTTCAAACCTGTCTCCATTGGAGTAGCAATAGGCTTGCAGTCTTCAAGGCCAAATCTCCGCAACAATGTTTCAATATACTTTGTCTGACACAAAGCAATACCTCCATCACACTGCTTAAATTGTATCCCCAAATAATGATGCAAATGGCCCAAATCTGACATCTCAAAAGAGGCATTCAAATCAGCCTTAAAATCAGCAATATGACTCTCATTTGGTCCTGTGAGCAGCATGTCATCGACATAGAGAGCAATGATTAGATGTACACCATCCACACGTTTAACATACAAAGTGCTTTCTGTTGGACTATTCTGAAACCCATGTGCAGTCAAATATGCATGTATTTTTTCATACCAAGCTCGTGGAGCTTGCTTTAAACCATATAAAGCCTTTTTTAACCTGCACACTTTGTTTTCCTGCCCTCTTTGAACAAAACCACGAGGCTGCGATACATACACCTCCTCATGCAAATCTCCATTTAAGAACGCAGTCTTTATGTCCAGCTGATGTACATTCCAACCATTATGAGCTGCTAATGCACAGATGCTACGAACAGTGGTCATACGACATGTGGGAGCAAAAGTCTCATCAAAATCAATGCCCTTCTCTTGAGCATAACCTTTTGCAACAAGCCTAGCCTTATGGCGATCCACTGTGCCATCAGGCTTACGCTTCAATTTGTATACCCACTTAGTGCCAATGGCCTTCTTGCCAGGGGGCAAGTCACATAAAGACCATGTACCATTCTTCATAATAGCATCGTATTCTGCTTGCATAGCAGCCATCCAATTTTCTGAACTTTGTGCCTCATCAAATGAAACAGGCTCACTTTCATCGCACATACTAGAAACAGCCAATGCATAACAATCTGACGCATAAGAGGCACCATGAGAGCCAGAACGAGTGCGACTAGACAAAGGGGCATCCAACTTGCTGTCACGCAAAGTCTGCACCAGCCATCTAGGCATATTCCTAGAGCCCTCAATCTCTTGTCTCTCATCCTCAAGTGCATCATGCACATCTGCATCAGATATAGGCTGATCTGTGCCATCATTTAAAACCTGCATAGGCTGAAAAACTGCCTCATGAGGTATTGCACTTGACTGTGCACCACTGAAAAGAGGCAACAATGTATCATAGACATCACGTGAGCTGATATCTGTCTCCTTAGTACATGAAACCAAGGGCTGAACTGCATCTTCCACAAATACAACATCACGGCTAACCAAAATGCGCTTTGTCTGTGGATGATACAAACGATAGCCTTTGCTCTCAGCACTATATCCAACAAAAATACATTTGACAGCTTTGTCATCCAATTTTCTGCGATGTTGCACAGGCACTAATGCATATGCCAGGCAACCAAAAACACGTAAATGGCCAACAGATGGCTTGCGGCCATGCCAAGCCTCATATGGAGTGACAACCTGTAATGCTTTGGTGGGACACCTGTTTAGTACATAAGTGGCACACATGACAGCCTCAAGCCAAAAACCATGTGGTAGACTTTGACTCTTAACCATACATCTTGCCATTTCCATGAGAGACCTGTTTTTTCTCTCAGCCACACCATTTTGCTGTGGTGTATACGGCACTGTACATTGGTGTTTTATCCCACGCTCAGCCAGAAATGCATTAAATTCTGAAGACATATACTCCCCCCCTCGATCTGAACGGAGGGTGCCCATCTTACTTTCTGACACATTTTCAGCCATAACCAAAAACTGTTTGAAGCACAAAAACACTTCGGACTTTGCCTTCAAAGGATATACCCATGCATGCCTGGTAAAATCATCAATGAAAGTCACGAAGTAAAGGTAGTTTCCAAATGATGGAGTTTGCATGGGACCACAAACATCACTGTGAACAAGCTGCAATCTGCGTTCAGCTCTCACTGATCCATCTTTGGGAAAGGAAGCACGCTGCATTTTACCCAATATGCAGCCCTCACAAACATGCTTGACAGGTGCCTCAAGCTTAGGCAAAGAAGACACCATTTCAGATTTCTGCAGGCGCAGCAAACTTGCAAAATTCAGATGACCAAAACGTGCATGCCACAGTTTTGCATCTGAAATAGCCTGCGTATCCATAATAGCACATGCTGAATCCTCTACACATTTGCCATCCATATTGAGCTTATACAGCCCTCGACATAGTGAACCAGATGCTACAATGTTGTCACCACAAGAGAGATCATGAACAGTACATCTGTCATCCACAAATTTTACAACCAAACCTGTTTTGGCAAATGCGGAGACTGACAGCAGATTCTTTTTGATCCCTGGCACATACAATGCATCAAAAAGTGTAAAGGTGTTGCCATTTGCAACATTCAGCACAATCTGTCCAACTCCTTCAACAGGATAAGAGGAGTTATTGGCACAAGTGACAGTATTCCCTGTGGGAGCAGACTCAAGGAAAGTGAATAAACTGCGCTGCGAGGTGATATGCTTAGTGGCACCACTGTCAAAGTACCATACATCTGAATCTACTGCAGACATACATGTGTCATGCAAAGATGGGTCATAACTGCACTGCGCATTGAATGCCCATTCTGTATCTAGCACAACATTAGCAGATTCATTGTTAGAAGGAGAGGCATCTGCAACAGCCATACCAGCCTCTTTCTTCTTAGCCTCTTTCGCAGCCAGCTTAGGACACGCTTTGATGACATGATCATTTCCCTTACAGTACTTGCAAAATGTCTTCTGTTTGTCACCCTTCTTCTCATCTTTGTCTTCCTTCTTTGGTTGCGCAGCATTTGCAGATTTCTGCTTACTAGAAGAAAAGCCAGCTTTACCTTTCCCGCTTCTCTGACTAGCAACGAAAGCTTGATCTGCGACACGCATAATATTCCTGTTTTGCCTTGACTGGTCTTCTTGCAGCAAAACAGAAACTAACTCCTCAAATGATAAGGCATTGGGATTGCCTTTCATCATCAAGCGAAGAGTGGAAGCAAAACCCTGATAAGAATCTGGTAGACCATTCAAAACAGTCTGCACAAGTGAACTGTCTGACAGGATTTCATCTGCAGAAATGAGCTGCTCTTTGAAATCCTTGATCTTTGTCAAAAAGCTATCCATAGAATCACCTTCGTTCATATGCTCACTCTCCAACTGTTTTCGGAGATAAGCAACACGAGCCTCATTTCTTGCCTGATACAATGTGGCAAGTACATCCCAAGCATCCTTAGAAGTCCTGCAGGAGCGAATATGTGGGATAATGGTACGTTTGACAGACAGCGCAATCAAGGCATGAGCCTGCGCATCTCTACCATCCCAACGAATCTGCTCTGCTGAAAGTGGTGGTTCTCGAACAGCTGCTACAGCACTTGTGCCTGCACCATCATCAACAGTACCTGTTTCTGATGTGTTTGCAGCATTCCCAGCCACAATAGGACGTGCATCAATACCCTGCACAATGTTCCATAACCCCTTTGCTACCAATACATGTCGCATCATATATGCCCACAATGGATAGTTGGTGCCATCCAACTTATCCTCAGCAGCCAACATGCGGAATACATCATTGTTGTCAGCCATGGCCATTGACTGTACTACTAGATGTAAATGCTGTCTGTAAGAGGTAAACCTGTATAAAATCGACCTGTGCTATGTAGCACAGCCCAAAACAGACGAATGGGCACCTGTCCTGCAGATTTTAATCTTGACAGAAAATCTGCACAGTAGGACGATTTTGCCTGCGCAGTACTTGGAATGCAAAAACGGAGGGCGAAATGACTTCAGATCAAAATTCTGAAACGAACAAGCCCTAAGGGCTCTCCCACGGCATATACTAACCTGCAGACGCTCGTGAAACCTCGTCGCAATCGGAGGAGATGAAGCGGCAGGTGCCGGTGATGCTGCCCGGGAGGAGGAAGCCTGCTCTGATACCAATTGTTGGAATTAGGGTTGCAGGAATGCACACACAACTTCAAGAAGATGAGGAAGCTTGAGCACAACACAGTAGTGTATTATGAGTGCCAAAAATGAAAGATAACCAGCCCTAGAAGATAATGGGCGTATATACAATGCACGGGGGAAAAAACCTCCTAGTGAGGGAAAAAGTGCCCCGGCGGTCCTAAGTGTGTTCACACACATCACTACTATAATATGGTAACAGAAACAAATAGTAAGGGCCTCTGCAGGATCAAAAGTTGTTTCCAAAGCCAGTAGTGAATGGTCATCCTCTATGCCAACCTCCTTGTCAAGCCTTGAAGCCTGGGCAATAAGGGAAATGGCATAGTCCTCCCTCAAATTGAACATACACTCTATACCATGGAGGAAAACATAATCTTTACCACCAATCAAGACACTTGGAAGCATGGGCACTGCATAGTTGCTGCTCTGAACATCAAAATCTTCAACTGGCTATGCTACCCTAAGAGTTTCAGTCCTCAGTTGAACGAGGTCAAGAGAAGCCACTTGCAGCCCCTCATCTTGGAGGTTGATATCTTCTTCCTACTCTGCCATTTCTGTTGCCACAGGAACATCCTCTTTTTCCTCTGCTTCAGATGTGTCTTCTTCTTTAGCCTCCTGCCCTTGCTCTTCTAGAGAGTGCTGATGCAAGACAATGTACATAAGGAATGCCATGGTTTCCTCAAGCACTCTACACTTTCTGGTGTGCAAGTTACAGTTGAATTTATATTCCTTAGGCAGGCTGTCAAATCTTCTATTCACATGGTACCTCAGCTTGTCAATGGAGACAATATGATTTATATGCACAAAAACCTTTTCACCTTCCACAATTCTTCCTGCCTCAGTTGTTTGAAGGTATCCCAATGGTCTGAAAGAAAATCTCTGTGATGCTCCAGTACAGAGCCCATAGTGAACTCCCTGTTGAAAATACTGTGGTATATGTGGAAGTTCCTCTGAGCCTTGCACTTGTGAAGAAAGTCAAATAGGAGCAAATCTGGAGATTTGTCCTCTTCTAGTTCCTTTTGTTTTGAAAGGGAAGACTTAGCTTTCTTCTCCAGTCTCTTCCTTTTGCCTGAACAAAAATTTATATATCATGAATTCTATATGCTGACATATGCAATCAAGGAATGTATAGGATATCACCAAACAACTCCCTTCATGAGCACACATGACTCACCTGGTGATTGCTGTGGTCTAAGTATAGCAACAGAAAAGTCCAGCTTCCTCTTGAAAGGAGGGGCCTGAGAATCAATTGTTCCAAAGCAAAAACTTTTCTCATCATCAAGGAAGAAATCCCCAGGGCCAAAGAAAGCAAAACAATGAGGAAGAAGCGAAAACCAAAAGGGACACAGGAATTTGCAAGAAAATGCGATGTAGGGCCATTTGGAAAATGTCAAGTACTCTCCTTGCATTTTGTTGCAAATTCTCCATTTCTATTGATATCCATCTCCAATTAAATGCTAGGATCATCTCACAGATTCCTGGACAGTAGATGATACTAGGAAGAATTCCCCAGGGCCAAAGAAAGCAAAACAATGAGGAAGAAATGAAAACCAAAAGGAATATAAGAATTTGTAGGAAAACGCGATATAGGGCCATTTGGAAAATGTTAAGCGCTCTCCTCGCATTTTGTTGCAAACTTCTAGTTTCTATTGATATCCATCTCCAATCAAATCCTAGGGTGATGTACTAGATTCCTGGGCAGTAAGATTCAAGAATTCTATGGATGGAAGAAATATATATAAAAAAACATTGAAAAGAATATAGATCTCTGACCTTTCTTTTCCTTTTCCATGCTGTTGGAGTTGCACTGGTGAATCTTTTGCTCTCTTCCAAACTTGAGCTGCAGCCTAGGTAACCTGGAGATCTGGCAGTGGTAGTAGTCTTCAGGCAGGTTGCAGTCTAGATGGAGTGTGTTGGGTAGGAAAGGATCAGAGGGGGAAGGAAAAGGATGATGGGGGGGTGCTGGCAGGGATGAAAGACGGGGAGGGAAGAGTGGTTATGGATCTGATTATGAAATCATGATTGGCACAAGTTGTTGAAATTTGAGCATAATGATGAGCTATGGTGGATCATACACTAGAATCAACATCATTAACAAAGTGATTAGTAAATGATTAAGATGTAATTAGTGAATAATTAGCAAATAGATTAATGTAGGCATGGATACTCAAAAACCAGCAAATTCTCATTAGGGCTATGCCTCAATTTATAGAGTTTACATCAAGCATCAAATCCCATCGATTTCTCCATGATTCACTCCCAGAATATCTCCACCTTTTGCCTGATTCTCTCCACCTCTTCTCTTTTCCCTGATTATCTCCTAGAATAACTCCACACTTCTAAATTCTCTCATGCTACCCTTTATTCTCTCCGAGTAGATTCTTCTCACCTTTTCACAGGTTCTTTCACAATTACATCTCCTCTTTTACAGCCTCTATCCAAGAGCTTGTTCCCACACACACCCTATTCACTTGTATATTTCAACACCTCCCCTCAAGTGAATAATCCTAGCATACCTGGACCCTATACCAAGTTTCTCTCTTACTTGATAGCCCGCGACCAGCCTCAAGTCCCTAAACTCCATAGTCCTTGACACTCTCTCTCTCTATGTGTCCAAGGCTACTATAAGTGCCCGCGACCTTGACTAAAGTGCTCACACATACATCTACCACGTGGCCTACATCATCGGTGGCCAGAGGTGGTTTTACTTTATTGGGGCAGGTTACATTGGGTTGTGGGGTCTCTCTCTCTCTCTCTCTCAGAAAAGATGATCCGACTCCACTTCCTTTGGAGCCTCCATGAAGTTTGCCGATGTCGTTCCTTCTTCACTGGGTTTGCTGTAGCAGTCTCTCGCCATGTGTCCTGGCTTTCCACATTTGTGGCAAGTGAAGGTCCTCCCTCCAACTCTGCCTCTTTCTCGTCCTCGTCCTCGTCCTCGTCCTTGAGAGAATCCTCCTCGGGTGAAGAATGCTTTTTCCTCTCCTGCTCTATTGAGTCGAGCCCTTTCTTCTCTTTGCCTCTGCTCTCTTGCTCTAGTAGAGCTGCTTCTATCTCGTGTATCTTCAATTCAGGTACATTCTTTAGTGTTGCTACAATGTTTTCATAATCTCCTTTGTCCACACTCTTCAGAAGTACAACTAATGCTTCATCATCTTCTACCTTTTTGCCAATAGCTGCCAGCTGTTGCTTAATGCTTTTATATTTGTTCAAGTGTGTGATTAAAGGTTCACTTTCCTTCATGTCCGATTTGTAGAATTGTATTAACAGATTTATCTTGGAATTTCTTGCTTGTGTACCAAATAATTTATTGAGTTCATCCCATGCATCTTTTGCCCATTGTATCCCTGTGATGTGATGAATGATTTCATTATTTAAACTGAGTGCAATAAATCCCAATGCTTTTTCATTCCTGCTCTTCCACTCATTTTCCCCTCTCTCTAGGCATTCATCTCTCCCTTCAACTAATCTCCACAGATTTTTCCTCATCAGCAAATACATGGTTTTTTGTCTGCCATGTATAAAACTGTTCCCCATTAAATTTGGCTATTTTCTATGCTGAACTCATGGTGATGTGAAGGGGGTCTTACCTCTTGATCCAATTTCAAGATTCAAGGGCAGTGTCTACCCTTTTACAACTCAATCTGGTGTTTAATAGATGATTACAACAATTTTATCAGCATAAAATCACCAGAAATTACACTAAATTAAGGGTAACCAATTTGTACGAGATGGTTGGAGTATCAAACCAACTCCGATTTGCAATCTGAAGCTTTAGGGATCTGTATCAAATACCTAATAGTTAATTTGAACCCCCAATTGCACCAAAATACAGTGATTAGTATTGATTAATCACACTGATTAGCAAATTAATGCTTTAGTTTGTGTGCAAAAAACAGAGTATGCGGGGAGTCCAGATCTGGTGCCTTCCACTTCAAATGAGCTCAAATGCTTTCAAAGGCGTCAATAGCAATGAGTCTAGTAGAGGATTAAGCCAAGAAACACAAGATTTGACCAAATATTGAAAGCTTAATCTCTGTTTTACCAAAGTCACCTGCAAATTTGATGAAGAGCTTGGATCTCACTGTAGACTTGATGAAACTCAATTCTGTCTTCACCAGCTTGTAGAGCATGCTTGATTACACCTTGGGCTAGGAGGAATTGAAACAATTTGATTTGAGCAAGGAGAAATCTGCAGTTTACTCAGAAACAAACGCGCTGAAAAAAACGTCGAATTCTCCTGATAGCGCTGGCGGTTTGCTACGTTTTCTTGATGTGCTTGTAGCCAAAGATGTTAGCTACCATGTGCTAGAATCTTGTGCCCTAATTCTATGTGTGCAAGGTGCTAGAGATCCTCCACTGGCTGGGGGTGAAGGGGAGAAGTGAAAACTCACTAAAAATTTGATTTTTTTGCTAATTATCTACTAATCCTAATTAATTAACTAATGGGCTCATAAACCTAATTGATTCTAGGCATGGCTCTGATACCATGTTGAAATTTGAGCATAATGATGAGCTATGGTGGATCATACACTAGAATCAACATCATTAACGAAGTGATTAGCAAATGATTAAGATGTAATTAGTGAATAATTAGCAAATAGATTAATGTAGGCATGGATACTCAAAAACCAGCAAATTCTCATTAGGGCTATGCCTCAATTTATAGAGTTTACATCAAGCATCAAATCCCATTGATTTCTCCATGATTCACTCCCAGAATATCTCCACCTTTTGCCTGATTCTCTCCACCTCTTCTCTTTTCCCTGATTATCTCCCAGAATAACTCCACACTCCTAAATTCTCTCATGCTACCCTTTATTCTCTCCCAGTAGATTCTTCTCACCTTTTCACAGGTTCTTTCACAATTACATCTCCTCTTTTACAGCTTCTATCCAAGAGCTTGTTCCCACACACACCCTATTCACTTGTATATTTCAACACAAGTTCCAAGGCAAAAAGTGCCATTCACACGTGCCAAGTTTCAAACTCCAAGAGATCTGGGTCCCATCCACACGTGTGAAAAAACGACTCCATTCCACACGTGTGGTATTTAGTGGCTGCTTTGTTTGTATTTTGCACTAATCTTTTCCCTCCTGTTTAATCTCTCCTGTCTTGGCCCTCCCCTCTCAGCTCTCTTGCCTCTCTACCTCCCTACTCTGCACCATCAGCATCCTGACCAGCAGCACAGGTTCATCCCCAGCACAGGGTACTCATCACCAGCACAACACACCTATAGATAGCTTCCAGGTCAGTAAGACTCTCTCTATCCTTATCTTCTTGTTTAATAGTATATTAGGATAAGGTACTAAGTGATGTGATGTAGCTTAGATATTAGGATAAATATTATATGCATTCCTTAGCTTTTTCCATTGCAACCACAAGCAGGAAGACTTTTGAATTGGGCTGGTTGAGTGAGAGATTGATAACTTCTTGCCTTCCATAGACTCACTGCACCATGTTGCAAACACAGTGAAATGACTGAAGGCATGTTCCAGTATGCTGCCTCATGAATTTGCAAGAAAACGCGAGGAGAAGGCTTTAGGAATTTCAAACAGCCGAAATTGCATTTTGTTGCAAATATAAAACTGTTGCTTCATCCACCCCTATCATTGTGATTTTGTGTCTTTCTAAGCTATCCATGGCTGTACACTCCTTGCATAAACTCAATCCATATTGTTTTTAGTTGTAAAGACAGAGAAATCACTGTAGGAATGTAATAGCATGTTACTTCAGGTATTTGCAGGAAAACGCGAGAGTGAGCTATTAGGAATTTCAAACTGTTGAAATCGCGTTTTGTTGCAAATTTATAAATGTTGCTTCATCCATCCCTGTCATTGCCTTCTTGTATCATTCCATGTTCTCCATGGCTGTAATCTCTTTTCATTGCTTTGTATGCAGCCTGTCAGAGTGATGGCAAGAACCAAGTCAACTGCAAGGAGGGCTGGCAAGGGGCAAGGGCTTGCAGCAGCAGCAGCTGGGGGGCAGGTATCAAGGAATTTAGTGTGCCTCCAAAGGGAAGAGTTGCACATGGCAGGAAGGGGAAGCCAATGAGCCTGCTCCAACAAAAGGCCAAGAGATTGAAACATGGTGCAGGTGTGCTAAAGGAGATCAGGAAGCAACAGAAAGCTATAGGCTTTGCAATCCCCAAGGCACCTTTTTAGAGACTAGTGAGAGACATATGTGATAGTTGGCACCTTGGTTTCAGGTGGAACAGGACTGCCATTCTTTCCTTACAGGAAATGGCAGAGGATTACTTGGAGAAATATTTTGAAGATGCAATGCTGGTAGCAGTCCATGCTCACAAGGTAACTCTGATGGCCAAAGACTTCAACACTTTGTTTAGAGTGAGATGGAGGTATGACAAGCTGGTCCATCCTGTGGAATGGCAGGACATCAAAATGAGAGACATATTATTAATTCCACCTACAAGAAAGTTGAAGGTAGATGAGGTTAAGGTTGTTGAAGTAACCCACTCAAAGAGCACCAGAGGGAAAGCTGCTTATGAGGAGTCACTGAAGCAGCAAATAAAAGAATCCAAATCTGTTATAGATGTGGAGACTGTACAGATGGAGCTGCAGATACAGAGAAGGTTGCAGGAGCTGGGCCCTAGCATAGTTGTTCATATTGAGGATGAAACTTTAGTGAATAATTTTGACTTGACAAAACCATGCTTGGCAGCATTGGCTCATAAGAATGAGTATTGCTCAGATACTATCATTCTTGCAATGCTCTAGTAAGTGTCTTTTATTTTACATTTGTTTGTAAAACAATCCTTCTTGTACCTCCTTTACACCCTACCCTAATTATTGTTTGGTCCAATGCAACATGATGAGAAGCTGGCTTAACCACGCTGTACAGCATACATTTCATATTATTGATCCTGCCATTTCCTTCAAGTTAAGAGATGCAAAGGAAACTCCCATGGATATTTCCAATTGGTTCAGACACTGCGATTTTGATATTGTCGATGTTTTTACTTCCATACCATAACAAGTATGTGGGTGACTGCTTCTTTTGGGATTTTTCATTAAGATTGAGAACTCTTGTAGCCTTTGATTTGTTAATGCTTTTTTCCTTACGCAGTGACCACTGGAGCTTTGCTTCTATTGACATCCAGCAGAAGCAATGCTTTTTATTCAACTCTCTTAAAAAACACACATAGAGAGCTGAAATTGAGTGGTTGTGTGCTATTTTTAACTTTAAACTTCATTATTTTGATTTAATGCACACTAACTGAATTATATGTATTGAGAATAGAAGGCTTCTAGATGCATTGGATCACTGTCCTCCTAATGTCAATCTTTTGGATTCAATAGAGCCAATAGATTTAGAGGTAGAAAGTCGTTCCCTCTACTGATGTCTATTTCATGCTATGCCTTTGAACTTATTGAATAATTTTGTTTTGTTCAGATATTAACAGTTTCTAACATATCTTTCCAACTGTACAGACACCACAACAAGATGATTCAAGTAGCGGCTGGAGAGTGCTGATCAGTGCCAAATATATACTTTCAAGCTATTTTGAGATAGGACAGCCAGACCTTGTAAGAAAAAATAATTTTCATTTAGCTTCAAAATATTGGTACAAAGTGTTCTAAATCATCATATGCCATTGCAAATGAGAGAAGATAGCTTCAGCTCGAACTATGTATATAGTTTCAGAGCTGATACAATTTGGAAGTTTTTGAAGTATGCCTCCCCCAAACCTATTGTACCAACTAATGTCGAGTTGGGTGAGAGCTCTAAAGTCCGAGAAGGTGTCATACACCTTGATGACACAGATGATGCTGATGTGGTGCCACAGGAACAAGGACCTAGTGCTGATGAGGAGAAGCCACAGGAACAAGGACCTGCTCTGCTCTGCTGATGTTATTGAGGAGAAGATGGAGCAGCAGCAAACATCAGCAGTATGCCTCCCCCAAACCTATTGTACCAACTAATGTCGAGTTGGGTGAGAGCTCTTAAGTCTGAGAAGGTGTCATATACCTTGATGACACAGATGATGCTGATGTGGTGCCACAAGAACAAGGACCTAGTGCTGATGAGGAGAAGCCACAGGAACAAGGACCTGCTGCTGCTGATGTTATTGAGGAGAAGATGGAGCAGCAGCAAACAGATGCTCCAGGGGCAGTAGAGGAGACAATGGAGCAGCACCAAGAGATTGTACACAACAGGATGGAGCAGCAGAAAACAAATTCTCCAAAAAAAGATGATACGGTGAGCTTGGACCATGTAGAGCAGCCTCTGGATCAGGCTATAGATAAATAGAAAATGGTTGTCAAGAATATGTTCTACATATACAATTAAACACTTCTGTACAAAATTTTACTTTATTGAATATAATACCTTTGTTTATGGAGTCTGTGTTATCTCAATTTTCAAATTTTCAATGTCTTTGCATTTTATTGAACTCTCTCTTCTTTTGAGCACCTGCAAAAAAGTAATATGAAACAATAGGGTAAAGTAAACTAATAGCAGTGCTTAATGAGACTAGGATAAGTCACATGGTGTACCTTCTTATTGTTGTAGATAAATAAAAAGTCCTTTGAAATAGAACCTTCTGTCTCAAACAGAATGTCATTGCGCAATTGAGCTAGGGAGCAACATTGTCTTAATGAGATATTGACTAGCACATCACTATTCTCAACAACATCAATATCAAGAAGTTTATTTTCTGCACCAAAAGAATCTTCATCTTGATCCATTGGGACTAGTTTTGTGCCTAGCATTCGACTGCGCTTATAATAAAAAGAAAAAATAAAATTTTGTGATGCAACCATGTACTTCAGTTGCATAGAAGGTTGGACGACCTCACAAAACACTGAACTACATGTCTTCTTATCCCAACCTTTATCCAAAAATTGTGGCATGCATGCCAGACTTGTTGCTTTAACTGTGAACATTGTTTTTGAAACCTTCACTGGTGGAAAGGTATTAAACAAGTCTACAAAAACTGTGAGAGGCATGCATAAAGAAATTTTTATTATCCTTGTGGCAATATTGGGCCTCAGAGCTTTCTGTACTTCTTTGAAAAGCTTGGCCCTATATGCCTCTGTAACACTAAAATGTGGGAGAGGCCAATCCACTGAATTCCATGCCGGAAGGTCTTGTTTTCTTAACACACCATGTGTGTTAGCATTCTCCAGCCAACTGATAAAAATGATCAGTAAAAAATATACCCGATTGAGCTAGCTCTGTTGCACATCGACCTTGGTATTGTTGTTCTCCTATCGATCCATGCAAAACATCTATAAATCCCAGAATACAATCGATGTTTTGCCATGTCTCATACGATGAAGGGTATAAATCTGAAATAAAATAACACAAGAATGTCAATAAGCAAAGAAAGAAAGCTTCATCTTAAAAATCCATACACCTCATAAAGAACAAAACCACAATAGAAAAATATACAATTAGGCCTATGTTTCGGAAGATCATTTGGATAGTCTCGCAAGACAAGTTCTTTATGCATGTACACATGCTGAATCAAAACTTCTTTCACCGATATCTTCCCTCTGGTGATTTTAAAATCTCGTACTCTTCCCTTCCATGACGCCAAGAAAATGTTTTTTGTCTGGGGTCTCTTTCTTTTGCTAGGTTGCATGAGCACCCATGCTCCTTTCGAAACACTAAACCTTTCCCAAGTTCCTTCCGTTTTGACTGTACTTGAATTCTCTACCGAAGAAATAGAAGAAGCAGGTCGACGGGGTAAGGATGTGTGGTATAATTCTACCTTCATAGCATTATCATCCACAGAGCGTCTTCCACAAGAACGGCCATAGTTTTTATTCACCATGGAGACCTTGTGAATCTGTAACAACAGCAAAGTAATGTAAACAAGATAACAAAGTGAAGTTTCAAGAAAGAGAAAGTGGGCAGACAGACAGTTGACAAGAAACATCTTACTCTAAGCCAAACAGGATCAAGGGAGCAGTTTTGGAAAAGAAGAGGCTGCTACACAATGAGGCAGTGGTGTAGAATGGTAGACCTTTCGAAGGAAAGGCAGCACAACATTTCAAAGTTCAAAGGAAGGTGGAAACGGGAAGGCCCTTGTCAGAGAAAATGTCAGACTAGATTCTATCTTCATGTCCAAAGATCTTGTGAGAATAAAAAACCAATCTCCACATTAATGTAGCACGCTTGTACCTACATAAAGTATTGTTTCTTTTATCTATTTTCTCTTATTTTTGTGAATTTCCAACGTTACGTTGGCCCTCTGTTGATTGGTTGAGAGCTTATTTTTCCAACCATAAAAGGTCCCAAAATGAGCTTCCTTTTTTCCTAATGTCCATCACATTCATTTACATCCATCACATCACATTCATTCATATCCATCACATTCATTCATTCATATCCACCACATTCATTCTCATAACCATCCCATCACATACATTCTATCCACATTATATCACATTACTTCTATCCACATCATATCTCATTCATCCACATCTCATCTCATTCATACACATCTCATCTCATTCATCCACATCCATCCAATCGTTCACATGTACGACTACTCACATCTATTCATACATTCATATCCATCACTTCACATCCACATATATTCATGTCACATCACATCTCTTTACATCACATCACATTCTTTCACATACACATCCACATCCATTCTTTCACATACTCATCCGCATCCATTCTTTCACATACACATTCACATCCATTCTTCACATACACATTCACGTCCATTCTCATACACATTCACATCCATTCACATCCCATATCATTCATTTACATCCCGCTTTCCATGACATTACATCTCATCCATTCACATCTCGTTTCACATCACATTACATCTCATCCATTCATTCATTCACATCTATCCTGATTCACATGTCATCACATCTCATTCATTCACATCCCGATTCACATCACATTACATCTCATCCATTCATTCACATGTCATCACATCTCATTCATTCACATCTCGATTCACATCACATTACATCTCATCCATTCATTCACATCTATCTGATTCACATCTATCTGATTCACATCGCATCTCATCACATCTATTCACATCACATCTATTCACATCACATCTCATTTCTATGCAAGTTTTCAGTTTGATTTTCTTTGCATACAAGGAGTATTTCTTGAATCAGTATCCCCAAAACTTCTTGATCGAAATTCTGAATTTCATACCATAATTCCTCGAATTCTATAACCTTGATCCACAGATCAATTTGAAGGGTCTCAAACTTAGTTTCAGATTTGGCGGGAGTTTTGAGTGTATTTTTCTAAGCTGGTCACACCTTCTTTCCTCAAAATTGACGAAAGAGTTTGGTCTTGGTCATAGTCTGATTCAAGGTTCGAGTCGAATAAGATTTTTCCTGATCTATTTTTCTCGAAAAGGTTTGATAATTTAGTTACTATTTTACTGAATTTCTTTCTTTGAATATTCACTTAACTGATTTCTAAATTAGTTACGAATTTCAATGAGGAATAGATTAATCATTTATCTGAATATTTCAATCTCGATAGATTTCCTAAAATCTCTTTTTACAATCCGTGTGAATATAAAATGATAGAAATTTCTCTCTTAGAGTATTTAATTATTCATTTATCAAATACTCATAGAATTTAAACATAGAATTTAAGAGAATTCTATTTTTGATATAAAAATTCTTTATGCATCTATTTATGCATAAAAATCAACTTTAGTGGGAATGACTCTTTTAAAAAAAATCCTTTTATGCATCTATTTATGCATAAAATCAAATTTAATAGGAATAACGCTTTTAAAATAAAAAGAATTTCTTTATGCATCTATTTATGCATAAAAATAAATTTTTATAAGAATAACGCTTTTATAATAAAAAAATTCCTTTATGCATCTTTCTATGCATAAAAATCAAATTTAATAAGAATAACACTTTTGTAATAAAAAAAATTCCTTTATGCATCTTTCTATGCATAAAAATCAAATTTAATGAGAATTAAAAAAATCCTTTCTGCATCTTTCTATGCATAACAATCAAATTTAATGAGAATAATACTTTTGTAATAAAAAACAACCCTTTATGCTCTTTCTATGCATAAAAATCAAATTTAATGAGAATAACACTTTTGTAATAAAAAATTTTCTTTATGCATCTTTCTATCTATAAAAATCAAATTTAATGAGAATAACACTTTTGTAATAAAAAAATTCCTTTATGCATCTTTCTATACATAAAAATCAAATTTAATGAGAATAACACTTTTGTAATTAAAAAAATTCCTTTATGCATCTTTCTATGCATAAAAATCAATTTTAATAATTAATATCAGTGATATCCATGCATATTCATAGGTGAATATGTACATGGAGTAATTAGAATATTTCTTTTAGATGCAAAAATGGTGGGAATTACTCTTTTGGAATAACATAAAAACAAACTTTCTTTTCCACAAAATTCTGGAAAATTTTGCCATAACCTCCTTTGTATGGCTGACCATTTCTCATTTTTATCATTCTTTATTTAACTTAAATTAACCCAAATTAGATTTATAGAATTTTAATCTACACAATTTTCTAAATTCAAGAGAGTAAACAATAAGAAGAGCTTAATTAATCCTTTAGTTAATCTTTCTAGGATTGAGAAAGGTTGGAATGTAAAGAGGAGAAGGGGTGGCCTTTTTATCAAAGACATAGCATTTGAATTTAATTTAACATCTGCAAAACATAAAAATTAAGAAAACCATAGATTCTTCATTAAACAAGTAAGAAAATTAGCTTACATGGAGCTTGTAAGCTCTCCTTTGGCTTGAGGGATTGAGGGTTCTACTCTTGTTTGAAGCAAGAGTGGCCACCAATTTACTTTGGAGAGGATTAGGCCAAAAACAATTGAGTTATTAAAAAATTCAATGTAGATGGCTCAGGAGAGGAGCAGAGTAACAGTGCATAAACACTATTAAGTTTTTACAAAGGGGGAGGCTTCTATTTATAGGAAAAAGTGAGTCTCTAACCAAGCAAACTGATTCTAGAATTTTTCAGATCACTTTGGTCAATTTTTGACCATTTTTGGGTTAGTTCAGCTTACTTTTTGGATTTAGTTTTGAAATAGGAGAGAGGAGAGATGAAAATATCTCATTTTATTGTGATTAAAAATTAGGGATCATGATGAGAAAAAGGCGCCTACTTCATGAGGGGAGATCCCCACACTGAGGTGTCAAAATTTAGTTTTTTAATTCTTTTCTTTGGTCCTTAGTCCACTCTTCATCTTATGTGAGCATTTACTCATTTTTGGGGAGTTTTTCTTTTATTCTTCAATTTATCTCCTTCCTACATTTGGATTAATCTTATTGGTTCATAGGAACCTTAATTGGACCATAATCCAAAATTTTTTGAAAATCCGGACCCTTAGGCTAAGGTCCTTTATACCTATTTTTTTGAATTACCTCCCTCTAGAGATTTTCTCTCTCCAGACTAAAACAGGGTAAAACAAGATCTTTCTTTTATTTCAGAGAGGGGAATAATTATAAGATCAGAAGGGGAGGTTCTTACACCTACACACCTCAAAAGCTGGAGGGAGGAATCTTACAAATCCCCTCTCAAAGAGCAAAGGTGGGAGTGTGATGAGGATCTTCTAATAGTAGTCAACAATACATAGGATCTTCTAATAGTCAGGAATACACATGCTCCATCTTTGGTCCGAACTTGGCGTGCTCATGGTTGTTGGCTTAGAGGCTCATGTAACTTAGCTCAGAGGCTAGTAAGCTTGGCTCAAATGCTGGTGAGCATGTCCTCAAAGGCTCATAGGCTCAACACTAGCATGTCTCAGTAGACCCAGGTAACCCTAGGAATTAGTGAAACATGACCTATACTGGTTTCATACACAATAATCCCCCCCTTACTTTGATAAGGGATAATGGAGTATTATGGGAGCACACATACATTGATTATTACATATCGTTTTGGATTTAATCCGAATAGATTACTCGTCACACACATTATTTATTCATATTTTGGGAGACTGATTATTACATATCGTTTTGGATTTAATCCGGATAGATTACTCCTCACACACATTATTTATTCATATTTTGGGAGACTGATGATTACATATCATTTTGGATTTAATCCGGACAGAGTACTCCACACACACATTATTTATTCATATTTTGGGGGACTACCCAAGCAGAGAACCCTTGAAACTCACACACACAGAAAACTAAATGAAAATGCCGAGGAAGAGGGATCCCCCTCACAGGGAAGAGTGTCGATATAACGAGATGCCTTTACAGCTTTTCCATTTATAAGACTTGTGTCTCGTGCATTGAAATGGGTGTCGATGGTGGCAAAGCAGTTAGCAAAAAATAGTTTGTCCCGATGATGAGGCATTTGATGAAGCATAAGAATGCGCGAAGCCCAAAAAATATTACCCTTTCTTCCCCAAGTGAGAAATATTACCCTTTCTTCCCCATGTGAGAAATATTTTGATATTAAAAATATTTGAAATTTTAAATGTGGTCTTTCTCAGGGTACCATTAACTTTACCGGTTTGTGTGCGTGGGCAGTAACGTTGAAGCTAGCAAAGCAGCGGACCGATCGGGAAGCAAGCTGTGGTTAGCAGGAGCAGAGCAGAGTCAGCTCGCACGTAGGAAGAGGTGCGCACGTGAGCGAGCTCTTTACATCTAGTTCGTGCAGGTGTGTTGGTGGGTGGCGAGGGTGAGGCAGGAGAGGCGGCGGCGTCGGTTGCAGACGGATAGGTACGCTTTGGCGGTGCCAAAGTAGAGGGACGGCTACCGTGTGGTGGGTAGACGTGCTGGGAAGGCACGAGCGGCGAGGGTCTTAGACGCGCAACGTCAATATGATTAGGGCATAAGAAAGATTGATAAAATTAATTAGCATTGACATAATAAATACATTATTAACACGAGCGTGTTAGCGGGTGCATCTTACCTAAAAGGTGCCCCCTAATTTTCTCAATCTTCTCCTAAATATCCCCCTAATTTTCTCAATCTTCTCCTAGGTATCCGGGGAGTTGGTGATAACTACTTTTTGACTAGGGATGAATGTACGTGGATAGAACCTTTTTTGCTTTTACAAATAACCTTAGAAACCTTTTCACACCCTTTGGATAATTATTTGCTATTTCTAACACACACACACACACACGAAGCCCGATTTCCCAACATGAAATTGGGTGGGGGGCCAAAGTCTTGGGAGGTCACCATCCTGGTTGTGTTCATGCCAATACGTGCTAGAATGGAGGTTTCCACAAATTGGTCTAGCCATCCACACCCCCAAAACCTTAAGGCGATGGAGGACCTACAATATCCATTTTGTGGAAATCTCTTAGCACTACGCTTTGGTACCATTTAACAAAGGATTACCTATTTTGTGAAAATATCTTAGCACTATGCTTTGGTACCATTTAACAAAGGATTACCTATTTTGATGATCTCTTCATAATCTATGTTGGTAATGATTTTATTACTACCTATGTAGGATTTAACTTTATAGGATCATTGAGGAGCTGGCTATGGAACAAAGGATTACGTATTTTGATGATCTTCTCATAATCTATGCTGATAATGCCTGCATTACTACCTGATAGATAGGTAACCATGGTACCCAAAATTGCTTTCATGGAGCATGAAGAAGCTCCATATCATCCCCAAGACTAATTCTAAGAACTCTTCCTAGAGGCTAGTGAGACCTATCTAAGGTTGGGATGTTTGTGTATATCCCACAAAGTTCATCACTTCTTTCCCACAATAACCCAACACAAATTTAGTCACAAATATGGCTAGGGAAACGGTAGGAGAGGGCTATGAAGGGTAGAATACTACATGGAAAATGAAAGTGGTTACATCCTAGTAAATTCCAATATGGAGCCTTATGCTTATGGTAAGTCCCATCTTGCATAGACAATGGCACATCTCCAACATGGACAATTGGATGAGCAGTCCCCTATTTCCACAAAACCTGGTCTTTCAAGGTTTTTTATCTCCTTGAACCACTCCCCATGACTTGTCATGTGGTTCGAAGCACTTGAATCAACGTACCATATATCATCTTTATGTGCTGCTTCAACATTTTCAGACATGGCATTAACGATATGCTGCATAACAAATAACCTTTCATTATCTTCATTGTTTCTGCTCGAGGATGCATAGTTGTTTTGCTGCAATTTTCCATTTTGCATGCCAGCCTGCTTCTTATAACAATCTACTTGCACATGTCCAGGCTTACCACAATAAAAGCATCCATGTGTATCATTATACTGCCTTTGCCAATTTCCATGACCTCTTTGACTCCCCCTGCCTCTGAATTGGCCTTTGACACCTGCGTGTTGTTGTTGTTGTTGTTGTGAATTCTGGGACTGTTGTTGTTGCTCCTGCTATAGCCATAATTCTGATTACCTGTTCGGCCACCTCTTTGATCGCGTCCACGGCCTCCTCTACCTCATCCTCTTCTTGAACTTGTGTAGAAGGCCTGTTGCTCTGAACTGTTTTTGTTTTGTGAAGACTGTTGGTCTTCACCCAAGCTCTTCGCTTCTATAATCAACATAGATACCAAATCTGTAAAATTGGGAATGTTTTCTCGAGTCTGAATAGATGTCTTGAACGCCTTGTATTGTGGCCTGAGACCATGTAGACAGACTTCCACCTTATCATCATCATCTACTGAAACACCAATAGATGCAAGGGATTCCACAATACCCTTTATCTTCAATGCATAGTCATTCACAGACATACTCTTTTTCTCCACAGTATGAAGTTCATTCTTCAACTGTATCTTTCGTGCCTTGGTATTTATTTCATAGAGTTTTACCAAGGTGTCCCACGCCTCCTTGGGGGACTTGGCATCCTGTATGTGACCAATCATGGTGTCCTGTATACTGATAGAGAGCCAATACATAACTTTTCTGGCTCCTTGGTTCCAATCCTTAAACTCTTTCACATCTGCAGCAGTCGGATTGATCTCCGGTATCTCCGATGCCTCTTCATGCTCACCTTCTATGCAACCCCAATAACCCTTTTCCATCAGGAATTTCGTCAACCTGAACCTCCAAGCATGGAAGTTGTTTTTATTAAGCTTATGAGCAACAATTTGGTTTATGCCATCATTTTACATCTTGCCAGACACACAAATTTACCAAAAACAGCAATTTGGTTTATCCTGCACAAACTGTTTTCTATAGCGGTACTGTAGTACACTCAAATGTCACAACCAGTGACCTCAATGTGCATACATACACCCAATGGCAACTGTTGACCTCCTTGCAGCACACACAATGTCTGCACAACCAATCTGTCTTCCTGTAGTTCTTAAAAAGCAGAGTTCTGCAGAGAATCGATGACTTACCCGCGCAGTGCTCGAAATCGCCTGCTTTTTGAAAGATGGAGGTCCTAACGCACCCAAAACGCGTTTTTGGCCAAAAAAATTTTGTCCAATGGAGCTCCCGACAAGGGTATAGTCACTAACACAAATAGAGAAGAGTAGTTGAAGCTCTTACCCTAGTACCGCTTCCTGTGCTTCTCTTGCTTGCAGCTCAGCCCTTAGCATGAACCAGGCTCTGATACCATGAAAAGATGTAGGGGAGAAGAGAGCTTGAGCTCTTGCAAGCACACACACACTCACAAAACCCTAAAAGAGAACACACAAGGTGAGAGGCTGAAAATCTTCTTCTTCTTCACTCAACACTCAACACACCATATACAAAGATAAGAGTACACACATATGAAAAGGTACTCAACCAAACACATACTAGGGTTCTCTATAGTGTGAACCCAACTAAATGAGCTGGCGCTATAACTATGCCAGTCTCTAGAATGGCTGTGACACAGCCTGTCATCCCACTGGCCGCATATCACCCATGATCTCACCAACCATGCCAGTGGTGTAAGTGTGGGGCCTATCCCCCAGGCGGGTCATCAGGCGGGTCATCAGTGTCCACCGCCTCACTAGTAGATGAGCTCGATATCTCAACAACTTTTATGAGGGAATTGTAAGAAAACACAATATTGGAAGCAGGCTCAACATGATACAAAATGTTGAATTATAGAAAGAAGTGGAAGATAAATAATATTACTACATACAAAATTTGATTACAAATTGATGATTTTTTACCCACCCATGTGCTCTGGGTAAGGAGATATGATGGTGATCTACATAGACTCTGGATAGACAAATTGATGATTGTCCACCCACCCATGTGCTCTGGGTAAGGAGATATGATGGTGATCTACATAGACTCTGGATAGAGAATGTCCATCCACCCATGTGCTCTGGGCAAGGAGATTTGATGGTGATCTACACAGACTCTAGATAGAGAATGTTTTACTTACAAGAGTGATTAAAACACCCACCCATGTGCTTTGGGTAAGGAGATTTGATGGTGGTGACCTACATAGACTCTGCATAGAGAATGTCTTACTTACAAGAGTGCTTAAAACAATGAGGCCAATGATGAACTAAGGTTACCAAACTAGTTTATATATAGTACCCAGGGTCAGCATGGACGTAGGTTAGCATTATTAGCCAAACCATGACTAGGTCCAGAATGACCAACCAACCATATCATCCAACTGGGACCTTGTTAGACTATAACATAGTCCCTAGCGAGAGTGGATTAATTTGCTAATCAATGATTAATCAATGCTAATCACTATATTTTGGTACAATTGAGGGTCCAAATTAACCATTAGGTATCTGATATAGATCCTTACAACTTCATATTGCAAATCGGAGTTGGTTTGATACTCCAACCATTCCGTACAAATTGGTTACCCTTGATTTAATGTAATTTCTGGTAAAATTATGCTGATAAATTTGTGATAATAATCATTTTGCATTTAACACTTGGTTAATGCCTGTAAATCTTACTCAAATTCAAGATTATTCATAGCCAAAGTTGCATTTGGAAATGTGCATGAGAATGAATACTATACGCATTATGTATTGGGCACATTGCATCAATGTAAATATGGGATCAGACACTGCCCTTGTCCAGAATAAGGTAAGAGGTAAGACCTCCCGCATAAATTTGGGTTTGCATTGCATAATGACACAAGATAAACATCAAAAGCCGAAAAGAACTGTCAACAAAATGATTAAACATGTTGCTTACATAGAGCAAGAAGACACGGACGAGCTCATGGCCCCAGCCATGAAAGAAGAAGAACATCTCCTTCCAAGAAGAGGATCCACACCGAGAAGAAAAGCTAGAGGAAGCATTGAAGGAAGACATGGACACGAGAAGAGAAGCTGCCCCAAGAAGACTGAAAGAAGAGACCGACGCGTGGAGAGAAGCTGCCATGACAAGAAGACTGAAGACCAGAGAAGATGTGAGGCTCCAAAGAGTGAGGAGCCATGTGAAAATCTCTAAGAGAGGGAGAGAGAGAGAGACCGCACAACCCAATGTAACCTGCCCCAACAAAGTAAAACCACCTCTGAGCCACCGATGATGTAGGCCACGTGGTAGATGTATGTGTGAGCACTTTAGTCAAGGTCGCGGGCACTTATAGTAGCCTTGGACACATAGAGAGAGAGAGTGTCAAGGACTATGGAGTTTAGGGACTTGAGGCACTGGTCACGGACTGTCAAGTAAGAAAGAAACTTGATACAGGGTCCAGGTGTGCTAAGATAACTTGAGGGGAGGTGTAGACACTAGTCGCGGACTATCAAGTAAGGGGAGGCAAACTTGGTATAGGGTCTAGGTGTACTAGAGAGTATTCACTTGAGGGGAGGTGTTGAAATATACAAGTGAATAGGGTGTGTGCGGGAACAAGCCCTTGGTTAGAGGCTGTAAAAGAGAATGTGTAAATGTGAAAGAACCTGTGAAAAGGTGAGAAGAATCTACTGAGAGAGAATAAAGGGTAGCATGAGAAGATTTAGGAAGTGTGGAGATATTCTGGGAAAAGTGAAGAGGTGGAGAGAATCAGGGAAAAGAGGTGGAGTGAATCATGGAGAAAACAGTGGGATTTGATGCTTGATGTAAACTCTATAAATTGAGGCATTGCCCTAATGAGAATTTGCTGGTTTTTTAGTATCCATGCCTACATTAATCTATTTGTTAATTTTTTACTAATTATGTCTTAATTATTTACTAATCACTTTATTAATGATGTTGATTCTAGTGTTTGATCCACCATAGCTCATCACAATGCTCAAATTTCAACAAAGAACGTGATGAAGATTAAGACAAAGAAGACAAAGGTCAAGTCTTAGTGTGGCAAGAGAAAGTAATTATGGTCCTATGAAAACAAAGAACATGTGCTAAGAATGCTAAGAGATCACTTAATGCTCATCTTAGAGAAAAAAGAGACACCAACAAGCACTAAAATAAGCAATATGTGCTAAGAATTCTAAGAGAGCACTTAATGCTCAACTTAGAGAAAAGAAATTTTCCAGGCTAATTGAGGTGTCAAAAGAGACACTAGGTACTAAAATAAGCAATGGAGTATCCAAAACCAACAATTGAAAAGCACAAATATTTAAAGGTTAGGGATCAAATTGTGAAGGAGATAGACTAAAACCATAGCCTAGGGACCATTACCAAAGATAGGGAAAATTCCACAAAAGGGGGTAGAAGACATTACAATCTCTAGTGATCTGAGTAGACCACAACTAGCCAACTTACCAACAACAAGCAAATATTTACCCTCTATGGGAAGGAATCAAGCGCTTTTTCACCAATAATTGAGGTAGGCCGCCCTTAGAAAAATCATATTTTGTCATGAAGCTAGCTAGTCAAGCAAGGGTAAAAGTATATGAGACTAATGAGGAATGTGCTTGTAAGAATAACATATATAAAATTCACACTTTTTATTATCGTTCTTCCTTATTCTAACCTTCCATTATCCTCAATGCATTCCTAGGGAGATTGGGGTAAGAACAAGGTAAAAATCCAAATAGAGAAAGATCCATAATAAGGATCAACTTGCATAGTTGGGTCATTAAACTGCTTGCTTAGGTAATAGTGATTTTATGTATCTTTTGACAATCGTAGTAGGGAGAATTGATGGATTGATGAAAGAACAACTTTAGCAATGATTATATGAACTAGATTAATTAGCTAGCACTAATAGATCATCTAAGAATGTACAATCATTTGGTAGTAGAGGCAAGTACAACTAGAAATGAGGTAGATGAATACATATAATTAGGTAATGATTCATCTTAAAAAACTTCCTCTACCTTATTTTTTTGCCTTAACATGCAAGAAATATATATCCAAGCACATAAGAACCACCAAAGAGATGATCTTAGTGCTTAAAAGGATTCAACTTTAAAAGAATTTTGGTGGTGGTGGAGGACAAGTATGTTTCATGAGTTAACCTCTCACATGACTACTAACTTAGAAAACACTATGAGTTAAAGTAATTCTTCAACCTCTAATTTGTACTCATCATCAGTAAACTAGATATAGACATGAAATCTAGCTTTCTAAAGGTTACACACCCAAACTAAGGGAAAGATATAGAGGTGAAATATAGCTTTCTAATCCCCCATAATTACATGGACGGCTTCAAAACCCCTCAAAACACCCTAGTAAGCATTTGGTAGGTTGGACTTTCACCAAATTAGAAGGAAATATAATTCCATGACCAGGGAAAAGATATATAGTTCAAATAGAGTCATATGAAATCAAGGGAATGTAATCAATCTTACAAGTAAACAATAAATATTTTGGTAAGTTACTTACAATTTAATATGGAAACTTGTTATGTCCATTGTCAAGGCTAAGATCAAAGCTGCATGCATACATGTGTGAACACTTTGCAACCAAACCATGTTCCTTGGACTCCTTAAACTTAAGGAGCCTTCCCTTCTATAATAATTCTAGTAAAATGCCTTAAAATGTCTTCTCTTCTAATGAAATGCCTTTTCTTATACTAATTCTCTAAAGTCACCGATAAAGAATCCTTCCCTTTTAACAATTCTCCAAAACGCATCTTTGTCAAACTCTATGGGGACCTTTTGCATCTGGTTACATGAACACCCAATAATATTTCTTCTAAATTTCTTGGAGTCACCTTTTACATTATGAAGACATAACAAATAGATTCCTTTGTGTGTATTTGTAAGACTAGAGAAGACACGTCTAAAAATTGATAAGAGAAAAGAAATTTAACTGAAGAAGGTGGGACCATAGAGGCTATGCAAGCTTTAACAAGGAAGAATGGATGAAAATTTGTCAAAATAGAGTGGGTGGGAAGATATGGAGGCTTGCATAGGATAGAGAAGGTTGTAATATAGCTTTGAAGGGCTTGCAAGAGTAAAACACCAAAAGAGAAGGATGTGGATTCTTGAAAACTTGGAAACACATAAATGGGAAAGGGCAATAAGGAGGGTAAAATATTTAGACAAAATGTGGGCTTATTAAATGTTTAGTGAGTAGATAGAATGTGGGCTTTTTAGGTGTTTATTTTGTGAATAGATAGAATGTGGGCTTGTTAAGTGTTTAGTTTGTGTATAGATAAAATGTGGGCTTATTAATTGTTTAGTATGTGAATAGATAGAATGTGGGCTTATTAAGTGTTTAGTTTGTGAATAGATAGAATGTTGTCTCATTAAGTATTTAGTTTGTGAATAGAAGAGTTTTGTCCATAGAATGCTATAGGAGGACATTTGGAGGGTGTGAACCACTTTTTTGGTAAAAAAATAAATTTTGGATTTTCTAGGTCACTCTTTGGATGTTGTGGCATAGGATGTTCAAAAGACAAGGAAGGGGAAGAGAGGGCAAGGGGGATATTGGGGGAGGGTTCTAGGGTTATAGATGGGAAGCTAGTGTGGTTAGGGGAGTAAACCATAATTTTAGGTCTTTCCCTTAGCCTATTATGAACCCTAACCCTAAATATGTTACTTGCCTCCTCTTTCCCCTTATATTTCCTTGACACTCCACACCGTTGTCTTGAACTCATTTTATCCCTACCACCACTACCCCTCCCCCCATTTTTGTCTTTTCTTGTCCCTTTTCCCTAGCCATGTTCTTGTGATGGATGGCTACCCATTCTAGGCCCCTCCCCTCTTTATGTCTTTTCTTCTCCCTTTTCCCTTTCCCTAGCCATCTTCTTGTGATGATGGCTACCCCTAACTGATGTGTATTTGCCTCCACATTGGTCCTTGGTACTACTTGTCTTCTCCACTCCTAATTGATGTGCATTTACCTCCACTCCTAATTGATGTGCATTTACCTCCACCTTGGCCCTTTGTCCATACTCGTCTCGTCTACCCCAATTCCCCATCCCCTCCAACTAATTCTTTTAGAGATTTATGTAATGGAGCAAAATCCCTCTCCCCTCTTCCCTTTAGCGTCCTCTCTATGCACATTCCCTATTCCAACATAAGCTATAAATAAATGCATATATATATATATATATATATATATATATATATATATATATATATATATATATATATATATATATATAGACAAAGGTTTATGCTATGGAGAAAAAGCCCTCTCCCCTCTTCCCTTTAGAGAGAGAGAGAGAGAGAGAGAGAGGGCCAATCATCCAATAAGAGGTTCCTTGGATTCCACATTACCATTGTTGTTCACTCCATGTGTGTGTGTGTGTGTGTGTGTGTGTGTGTGTGTGTGTGTGTGTGTGTGTGTGTGTGAGAGAGAGAGAGAGAGAGAGAGAGAATGGTGTGATCCATCCTTCAATAGGAGAAAAATGATTGGACAAATTTAATCTTTAAATTAAAGTTCCTAGGGTGGGCTTTCCAAGAATCTAATATACTTATATACACAAGCAGCAACATAAGCACTAGGAAATTTGTATCTATTTCATATACATATACACTAGAAGGTAGTGTAAATACTTACATATACACTAGGAAGTAGTGAAATTAAGAAGAACACTATTTTATAGTCAAGCTATTTACTGTTGAAATATTGAATAGCATGTGCAAGTTGGCTATGGTGGCTCAAAGACTAATTCAAGATTAAAACACATGATGAGTAAAAATAGTAGAAAGGGTTGTGCACACAAGAGAGACAACAATATTGGCCAAAATAGTTGATTGATTACTTCATAGGAAAGTTCCCTTTTATAGATCCCATACAACTCAATACCACCTAATGGTTTCACCAAACAAGTGGCTTAGCACAAAACTAGGTGCTAGAGAAGCTTCACCCATAGGCTAAGTGATTTGGTCCCTTTCACATGTACATGGTCCATTTGGCCCCATCCTTCAAGGGATGTGTTTGTTGCATATTTTAACACCCCCCTTCAAACACATAATCATTATAATGGTATTGATGACCTTTGATGACTCACTCCAACTTATGCTGACCTAACAACCATGCTAGATGGTTTTCCTCTTACTATGACTGCTTACCATGACCATACAAGTTTAGGATGGAAATTTAATCTTGAGGCTAGTTAGCAGTAGTTGGTGTAGAGGCTTAATGGCTGGCTTACAAATATTTACAACACTTATGTAAAGTTGGGCATTAAGAGTTTGAGGCCGGACCCAAGACATGATCTAGAGGGGGTGATCACTATGCATTGTGAGGGCTTCATGATGCCCCTTGTTGTCCTCATTTGGTTCTCCATGCTCTTCACCTTGATCTCCATACGCTTCATGCATAATGTAAGCCAACAATCTTTCTCAATGTGTCCAGGTTTGTGACAAAATCACAAATGATTGAAGAGTTGTACTTAGCCTTCCCCTTGTAGCCTTTGTTTGATGTGTAGAGAACCACTTCATTTTATGAAGTGTTGGAAAAGGTTTCCCCTTTCGCTTTGATCTTCAACTTCTTGTCTTCCTCCAAAAGAGAAGCTTCAACATCAACAAGCTTTGTGATAGGCATGTTGGTCAAAGTTGTCAAAATCAGGAGAGGCACTGACTTGAGTAGCACCACAATGGCAATGTGTTCATCCACCTTTAGTGCGATGCCTCAAGTTGGGTCATAAGAATTTGCATATGGTTAAGCTAAGATGCAAGAGGAGTTATAGACTTCATATCAAGTTTAAAAACTCAATGAGCAAACCAAACTTAGAGCTCCTAGATTGAGCCCCAAATAGGGTATCCAATTGAGTCCCATGAAGCCTTGGAGGATTCACACCCATCCACATGACCCATCCACATGGTGAATGTATGTGTCATCCAACTCAACTGTTATGATGGCTCTTTATTTGTCATCTCTGATCTCACATGCTGGAATAGTATCTTAGTCCCCTAGCTTCTTTTCCTTTCCACTTGTGATGCTCCATAGGCCTTTCTTCATGAGGATGAGCTTTCTGCATGTTTTCGAAGTGTGGAAGTTTTTCCCCTTGAAGTGGAAGGTAGTATCATGTGAGGCCATTAGGGTTGAGAGTGTTGACCAACTCACTTGAGAGAAAGTATTGAAGAGGGTTTGACTCAACCTTGAGTCACCTTGAAGATTTGAACTAGAAGCTTTTGGTGGATGAGAGATTTGAACTAGAAGCTTGTGAAAGGCTTAGAAGAGGCTTGGATTCAATAAATTTGTTGGCCTTGCAAGAGAGTCCAAGACCAACATTGAGGTAGAATCAAGTTCCAAAGCTTTAAAATTAAGTTTGATTAGCCAAAACAAGGTAAGATTAGTGATATTACTAAAAGAGCTTGTGACTATGGTTGGGAAAAATAGTTGATTGAGTACTTTATAGGCAAGTGCCCTTTTATAGATCCCATACAATTCAATACCACCTAGTGGTTTCACCAAAACAAGTGATTTAGCATAAAACTAGGTGCTAGAGAAGCTTCACCCACACAAGCTAAGTGATTTGGTCCCTTTCACATGTACATGGTCCATTTGGCCCCTTCCTTCTAGGGATGTGTTTGGTGCATATTTCAATATTTTCATCCACTCCACATGTTGCTAACAATAATAAAGCAATAGTACTATATATCGTTATTAGATGAGATTGGCTTATGTGCAATAGTACAAAACCATAGTAATTAGGTAACTTTTTTAGCACCAACCATACTCATAGGCATCAATTTTCTCCTTTAAATAAGGCCTCTGATGCCCTTGTAGTAGCTCTATCTCTAGGTAGCAAGTGGCACAAATAACTTTAGCAACCTTGATGGCAATATAGGACTAGCATTAATAGCATCCTATGTGGACACAAGAAGAGCTTCTTTCTATCTTATCACCAAGAGCTTCTCTCTTGGCTACAGTCAAAAAGGACCTCCACCAACAAAGGAAGAGGTAACCTCCACCAAAAAAGGAAGAGACAATCTTTGCCCAAAAAGGAAAGAGACAACCTCCACACAAAACCTAAGGGCTGTGGTGTGGCATAAACAAACTCTTAAGCTTTCTTTTATCTTTCTTTCTTTTTACTCAACATAATTTAAATGAATTATCAACATCATTTAATACAATTAAAATAGACGTATGCATAAGAAAACCTTAAGGGCTAGGTCCTTATTGGTGTGGCATAACAAACTTTAAAGCTTTATTTTATCTTTTTTTATACTCATCATTTAATGCTATTCAAATAGATGTATGGATAAGAAAATCTTAAGGGCTAGGTCCTTATTGGTGTGGTATAAACAAACTCTAAAGCTTTCTTTTATCTTTTTGTGTACTCAACATAATTTAAATGGATTATCAATGTAAGATTCCTCCTCAGCCTGAATAAAGAATAAGCTTTTACCTCAATCCCTTGTAATCATTCCCTATTTCAGAATACAAGAAAATATTATTTTTCCTTGTTTTTGCCTAGATAGAAGAAAAATTCTAGAGAGAGATAATTCAATATTGAGATATTTTTAGATATAAAAATTCTCCTAATATCTAAAATATGTTTCCCTAAAATAGAAGTTCAAAATAAATTCTCCAAGGTGCATTAGGAATCAATTAAAAATAATATAAGGGACCTTAGCCTAAGGGTCTAGATTTTCAAAAATTTCTAGATTATGGTCCAATTAAGGTTCCAATGGGCCAATAGGATTCATCCAAGTGTTGGGATGAGATAAATCCAATGAATAAAAGAAAATACCCAAAAATGAGTAAATGCTCACATAAGATGAAGAGTTGACGAGCGCCTCTTTCACATGTGTGGAAGGGTTTTTTAATTCAAAAAATTGTGATATTTTTATCTCTCCTCTCTCCTAGATCAAACTAGATAAAAAGGGGAGTCAAACTTGTCCAAATCTTGTCCAAATTGAGTCAAACTGAAGCAAGAAAATTCTAGAACCCAGTTGGAATTAGTTAGTGGCATGGGAATAATGGCACAAGGTTTGGGCTGGTAGCATATGGTAAGGGGGTGGGGGGTGGGCGGCATGAAAGGTGATACATTTCTTGTAAATAAAGTGTGTATCTCCCCTTTCATTAGTCCTTTTTTTCACTTTATTACAAGGCATTTCACTATAAGAGACCTTTTTTTATCCATGCCACCTCTAATGTAATGACTAAAGTAAGATAAAGTGAAATCATGTGTTGAAGATATAAGCCTATTAATTGGGTGTGATGTCATTGGTCAAAGCCCTACATGTCATCAATGAAGCATTACATAGTGTTAAGGCAAATTATACAAAAGCATTTGAAGAACTAGACCATTTTGATAAACACACATTATTAAAGCCATGATATGTATTTTATGAGGGACTTTACACCTTGGACAACAAAGGATTTAGGATAAGACATTTAGGTATTTTTACACATGCATGTGAAACCTCCCTTCCAAGATTCTCTCTTAATAAGAGAAGTTATACTCAACCTTTTGACTGGAATAAACTTCTCCACCAATAGTTTAGAAGTGCATATCTAGAGTTGGACCGTGCAAAGCCAAATGATGAGGATGATCTAGCATGATGCTTTCTTGTATATGTGTTCTCCTCCTACTTGATAGAGAGCTGAACAATGTGTCTCGAGCTTGGTTAGAACATTTATAGTCTCAAGGGCTTGACTGGGAGTCCTAAATACAGCCACATGTGAGATATTTTATTGTTGAAAGTTGCCTTCTTCACTTGCGACACTACCCAGTACCACTCAGTGTGTCTATATACGAGGAAAAAATCATAATGAGATATTGTCTAATCATATTTTGTTGCACTTAGTAATATTCAATCCACCAATGTTAGTGAGTCTTATCAAGCTTAAGTGATTCTTAATACTCATTTGAACCGATACATTTTGTTAGTGTGATTCAATTCTTTCATATTGACTTTGTCCCTTTCATTTAGTATCAAAGCTAGATTTTAAGTTCACATAAACCTCAGTATGAATTCTGTTGATCTCCTCATCCTAGATTTCCTCACGGTAGGTCACATGGCCCTTGCTAAAGAGGTATTGGTTGCAATCTTGCATAACTTGAAGTTCCTTCCAGGCATGTGCTTCTAGGCATGGTGGTAGAGAATATGAGGATGTTAATGGGAGGATAAATCATGATGGCCTTTGTAATGAGGTGGCATCATCAATGGAGTGTTATTCAAGGAGGGTAAAGTGCGTTGGCCCTCCATGAGAATATGATGATAAATCGTGATGGCCTTGGTAACGAGGTGGCCATAGGTGCCATCATCAATGGAGTGTTATCTGAGGAAGGTAAACTGTGATGGTCCTCCATGATGACACGGTGGTTGTAGGTGCCATCGTCAGCAGATTGAAGATCTATAATTTGTAGAGTTATTGTCCAGTTTTCTTACAGATTTGAGTGTAGAATTCGAGATCAATGGGCGGAGTTACTGATTAGACTATGGTTCTATGTAGATTATAGTTTTATGTAGATTATTGCAAAGCCATTGTGCAAACATGCAGTTATGTTAGATTTGAACAAGTTTATGTTGCAGAATTAAAAAGATTTCAAAGCAAATTTCAGATTGGACCAAACATTATGTACTCTTTGAAGATTTGAAGAATCTTGGTGCAGATTTGTAAAGTTTACAAAGACGTCTAAAAAAGTGGAAAACACTATTGTGGTGTAATATTTATTAGGAAAGTGTATTATTGTAAAGATCTTGTGCAAATCAATCCTACAGAGCAGAGATTTGGAGTGCAAACATGGTGTAAGTGTCCAATCTTTCAACGTTTTGCTTTTTTGGTTAATTTTCTACGAAGAATTAGTGCTGTGCAAAGAAAGGCTATCAAGAAATAGAGCAGAGTAAAGATTTCCTATGCAGCTTGGTAAAGAAGTGTGTAGAGTTTAAATCTGTTGTTGCAGAAGTTTCGTCTTATGGAGTTCTTAGTGCAGTTTTGGAACAAATCTTAGTGCAAGAGTTTAAGAGGAAGTACAAGGACATCACAGAAAATACAAGGGCTTTGCATAGGCTAAGAAAAGCCTGAGAGATAAGAGGATCCTATCTTCTACTGTTCAAACAACCATTGAATTGACTTTTGAGGGACAGTGATGCAATTGACTTTTGAGGGACAGTGATGAAGGGATCTTTACGACGCGATCACTTCTTGCGCTTGTCTCGGCTGATAACAGCATTAGCGCATTGCTGAGTGCATGCTAGCAAGTGCATGGAGTATACTTTAACAGATCTTTTCCATGGCATCCTTTTCTAAGGCATGCAACTTAACTTCGAGTTGAATTCTTCTGCATCTATTTCCTCTGGAATGGCCTGCTGGCCGAAGACTTAGAGTTGAATTCTTTTGTGTTCAAGGCCAGGCAAAAAGCTCCTTGGCCGCCTGGTCTGAAAAAAGCAAAAAGCTCCTTGGCCACCTGGTCTGAAAAGCTAGTCGGCGGACTGGCTCTCCTTGTGATTAACTTGGACAGCATCATCCTGCGCCTTGATGGATGCACAATATGCGCCATTCCTTTGCCCCAGGTGTCAAGGCGCAGCACAGGCTTTCCTAGCACAAGCTTTCATTTGTCGGGTGACAGTAGACGTATGCCATTTCTCACACATCAATACAAAGAACACGAAAAGCAAGAGCAAGTACACACAAAGACAACACGCTATCGTTTTGAGCTTTTCAAGCGTAGCCGCGGTTTCTGTGGGAATTCATTGTTAGTAGATTTCGCTTTTGCAGCATGAATTGCTTCTTCTTGGGCAAGCGCAAGCTCAGCTTCTAGCGCAGTTTAACTCCAAGCATAGCCTCACAGCTTCCTTTGCCACACGGCACATCATTGCAGGTGAAACGAGGCTACATGCAGTGCTAAAAAAAAAACTATTTTCTCAAAAATTGCAAAACCTTCATGTATAAAATTAAGAAATTATCAATGAAGAGTTTTTTTTTAAATTTTTTTGAAGGTATTTGTATTATATTCCCTCAAATTTTGCAAAGTATTTTGACACCTTCAAGCTATAAATTTGCAAGTATTTTTTAAAATTTGAAGGTGATATTACACTAAACTCGTGTTGTTATTTTGGCACCTTCAAGCTATAAATTTGCAAAGTATTTTGGCACCTTCAAGCTATAAATTTGCAAGTATTTTTTAAAATTTGAAGGTGATATTACACTAAACTTGTGTTGTTTTCGAGCACTGGCTACATGTCCGATCTTGTTTAGCTACTCGGCGTTCAGTTCAAATAGATAAAAGCTTTCTAAATTGTAGGCTTCAACAACAACAAAAAAAAATTGCTTTCTTGGGGTGACTTGCTTCACTGAGCCATACTGTAAGTTCTCAGCAAGCTATAACACCAAAAGAAAAACAAAAGAAAAAGAAAAGAGAAAGAGGGGAGCCTAATTACGTTTGCGTGAAGGTGAAAGTGAAGTGAAGGGGTAAATGTTGGCATATTTTCTCTTTAAGGGTTTGGATGGTATCCCACCATACCATACCTACATACTTTTAATTCCACTCCTGTCCAATTCTTCATTTCACATTCTGTCTCATCCACATTTTTTCCAGTCTACATTCTCCATTTTATTTTGGCCATTTTAAATGGGCAGCTAAATTTCACCTTGTGAGGAGTGATCGTTCGCACATGGCAGAGTGTGTTCACATGTTTGCCTTGAGATGCTCAATGAGACGTGCGTGTCATGGGTTTTGTTTACATACTTTGAGTTTTCTTAGGAGTTGTTCACACGTGATGTGCATTTGTGCATTGCTAGCCTTGATTCACACACATTTGGGCATTGCTAGTGTTTGCTCACACTATTTGTGCTTTTATAGCTTTGCCTGCATGCATTAGCCCATTGTGCGCTCATGTCACACGTTTTTTGGATTTTGTGAGTTTGTTTACTCACCTTTGGCTTTATTGGAGGTTGTTCACATGCAACCATGGACTGTTCTTATTACTTTTGTCTTTCATTTGATCGTCATGGTGCAGATTCACATCATCATTGACATTATTTTGATAGCATTTTTTATTGTGATAGTAGGAGAGCTGCTCATGCACTATCATCATGGCTCTATGATTGCTATTATGATTTGCCTTCTCGTGTCATGTATTGCATATCTTTTTCTACATTTGCATATGCTTTTGGCATTTCAAGGCTTAGACCTCTACATCTTCACTCATTGACTTCTTGCTAATCATGAGGTAGCATAATCATACCAGTAATGGATGTTCGAGCTTCATAGTTTGCTAGTCATTTTCGGCATTTGTTCGATGAGGAGGAGATATGTGTCAGATGGTCTAGGTGGTCTACACACGATGATTTCATCACCTCCTTGCTTGGTTACATTGGCACGGATGGTTTAGTTTTGTTCACATCTAGAATTCTTTTGGTGACTTGATTGAGTTTTCCACAAACACTATTGCGAGCAAAATAGATAATTGATGAGGGTTACCTAAAAAGATTCCCTCTCGAAATGTGTGAAATCTTAAAAATGTCTTAAAAACATAGTTTTTTGAAAATACATCTAGAATTTCATGTATAAATTTAAAAATTACATGAATTTTGCTATTTTTTCAAGATTAAGAACACGTGTGACCTTCGTAGATTTATAAATTGCTATTTTTTGTGACATAAAAATAAACTGGACTTACAAAATGACATAGGAGTCTACATAACTTAAAGAAATATCAATCTTTTCCAAATAAAAATTTATTTTATAAATTTCATAAATGTAAGACACTTTTTTTAATGCACTGTCTTGGGATAAATTCTACCACCATGCATAAATATGCACATTATTTGACAAGCACTCAAAAAACATTAGAATACATAACAATATAAGCTCCAGAATTTATGAGAAATTCTACAAATATCCTTGAGTCTATTTCTAGACCCAAATAGCAAAGTCTTTAGTATATACTTACCTTGACAGTTTGCATGACATAATTATTTGCTCTATTTTTTATAAGCAGATAGTGGGCATGATATATACAACCAATGCTAATAGTTTAAAGAGGTCAACTTATAGGTGTGCAAAGGTACACTTCTATTCATATATATATGTAGAAGATGGTAACTATGGAGGCTCTGAGTAAACCTAAGCATGTTAAAAGAGTAGAAATTTGAAATATTTTTTCGGTAGGATAATCTTAGAGGCAGACATTATATAGCCTATGGGTGTAAATTTCAACCCACATAGGCATTTGTTTTCATGAAGGAATTTTTTGTTATGCAATATGGATAAGGGTGGAGGGAAGAAATTGTAGCATATATCATGTACATATGTGGTGGTGGTAAAAATTCATAGCATGCATATGTTGACGTTTGATCCTCCAGATAGCCATTATCATGAACGTAGGTGATGGTATATCTAAGAGTAGTGTAGGAATGAGCTCTAGTTATAATTATTTAGAGTACATGTGAAGGATGTTGAGAGATGGTATGTCTAAGGGTAGTGTAGAATGAACTCTCGTTATAATTATTTGGAGGACATGTGAAGGATGCTGAGAGATATAATCTTCGCTCGCGATATTGTCTTTGTGTACAAAGAAAAAAGATTTTCATAGCATGCATATGTTGACGTTTGATCCACATAGCCATTATCTCATGAACGTAGGTGATGGTATATCTAAAAGTAGTGTAGGAATGAGCTCTAGTTAGAATTATTTAGAGTACATGTGAAGGATGTTGAGAGATGGTATGTCTAAGGGTAGTGTAGAATGAACTCTGGTTATAATTATTTGGAGGACATGCGAAGGATACTGAATGATGCAATCTTCGCTTGTTTGCGATGTTTTCTTTGTGTACAAAGAGAAAAGAGAGGAGCTTAGGGCTTCTAGAATGGTGGTAGAGAAGAGCTTGGAGCTTTCATGATTGATGATAGATTCAAGGTCCCCTATGTTGGAGAGCATACTACTGCACATAGGCATGGCAGAGTCCAGGCTCACATGCACCCCCCTCCTCGACATAGATGGTCCCACCATGTGTATTTGCTTATAGTTCTTCAGCTTTGAAATTGAATTGTAGAACAAAAATCAGGATTGGCGAATCAGTCGACTTGTGGTTTTCTAAATCAATAGAGCCTTGCACATCTAGATTAAAACCAATGGATTGCATGTCATCATGGATTATCTCATCTAGCTCTTCTATTATCATGAATTTTTGGCATCTACTATGTAGCTCTTCTATTATCATGAATTTTTGGCATCTACTATGTAGCGATATTATTTATGATACAAAGGTTACATGGTTACATAGACAAGCATTTTTTTAATGACCTCCTCTCAAATTTGTATTCAAAGGTTGCGACCATATGTGTTTTTCTGGTCCTTAGCCCTAAACCTATGATCTACTTATATCACCTTATCCTAGGCATATTTTTTTTTAATTCTATGATTTATGCAAAACATCAACTTTTCTACACAACTTGATGTTTTGTATCAAAGTTATGCAAAACATCAACTCTACCACAAAACTTGATGTTTTGCATCAAGTTTCAGATGCTTCGGAGAGAAGAAAGTTGGAGGATCAGAGGTCGATTTTCACAAATGGCCAGTTTTAGTGATTCCGTTCGCGATGGCATGTTCAGACGACCTATTCTATAAATTTTGTGTACCAAACACGACTATGTTTTGATGCGATGTGCGGACGTCACAAAGTGATCTGCTGATGCTTCTGTGTGCATTGGCATGCTCAGACAACCTATTCTACAAATCTTGAGTCCCAACACGACTATGTTTCTATGTGATGTGCAGACGTCACAAAGTGATTTGCTGATGCTGGCATGCTTAAACAACCTATTCCACAAATTTTGAGTCCCAACACGACTATGTTTCGATGCGATGTGCATATGTCACAAAGCGATTTACTGATGCAGCAAATTGCTTTGTGACATCTGCACATCGCATCGAAACATAGTCGTGTTGGGACTCAAAATTTCTGGAATAGGTTAGTCTAACATGCCAACGTACACAAAATCACTAAAATAGACCGTTTGTGAAAATCGATCTCTTTGACCCTCCAACTTTCTTCTCCGGAGCATCTGAAACTTGATGCAAAACATCAAGTTTTGTGGTAGAGTTGATGTTTTGCATCAACTTTGATGCACAACATCGAGTTGTGTAGAAAAGTTGATGTTTTGCATCAACTCTATGCAAAACATCACCTTTTACCCTAAAAGTTGATGTTGATGCAAAACATTACCTTTTCTATTAAACTTGATGTTTTGTATCAAAGTTGATACAAAACATCAAGTTTTATGAAAAAGTTGGTGTTTTACATCATCGAGTTAATGCAAAACACCAACTTTTCCACAAAACTTGATGTTTTGCATCAAAGTTGATACAAAACATCAAGTTTTGTGGAAAGTTGATGTTTTGCATAACGCTGATACAAAACATCAAGTATTGTAAAAAAAAAGTTGATCTTTTGCATAGAAAGTTGATGTTTTGCATATAAAGTTGATGTTGTACATGTAAAATATCAAATTTTCATAAAAGTTGATGTTTTGTATCAAGTTTATGAAAAACATCAACTCTTAGTTGAGAAGTTCTTACTCAGCATTAAGTTGGCTGCAAATGTTGTAGCTAAAACATCCTTAATATGTGTAGTAACCAGTAGGATTCGAACCTAAGTCCCAGCTTGATATTTTACAAAAAAAGTATTAAGGAAAAGAAAAAACTTTTTTTTTTCTTAAAGCGAGCTTTTTCATGCTTTCTAAACTTATTTAATAACTAAAATTACCATTTGAACCCCTTTTGTCACATCAAGGACACATCTTCTTTAAACGAGTGTGTAATTATTTTACAAAATTAGACAACTTTCAAATAGCTTAATCATGATATTTTAAAATTCATCTATACGTAACGAACTCTTTTTAAAAAAAGTATATATTATGAATTAAGAAATTGTGATACTCAAGAGCTTCAAAATGGATTTTAATACTACTCTCATCAAGAGCCAAAATAGGGTTTTATAATTAAGATAATTAGTCGTATCAAGATAACGCTTTTGTAATATAATCATATAAATAGTTTTTTATAGTTACACTCTCTAGCACATCCTCAATCATGCTAACATGGAAGACGACCCAAGGAGTCTAAGCTTCAAGTGTACACATAGAAGAAAAAAAATGTATTCGTGGATAGTGAAGAAGAGGATGTCTCGTCTACCTTCTCAGGGAAAAGCACATCAACTAGTGATGGTGTAGCAATGATTATGAGAAACCATAACTATGCCATAAGCTATATATTTAGAAAATAGCTTCTTTTTACAGTTGTATCATTTTTAATGGATTGAAGATGGAAATAATAAACATTGTCTCTATTTTGGCATGTTTTTTGAAAACTTATTTTTAATGCACTGTCTTGGGACAAATTCTATCACCATGCATAAATATGCCCATTATTTGACAAGCACTCAAAAAACATTAGAATACATAACAATATAAGCTCCATAATTTATTAGAAATTCTACAGATATCCTTGAGTCTATTTCTAGACCCAAATAGCAAAGTCTTTAGTATATACTTACCTTGACAGTTTGCATGACATAATTATTTGCTCTATTATTTATAAGCAGATAGTGGGCATGATATACAACCAATGCTAATAGTTGAAAGAGGTCAACTTATAGGTGTGCAAAGGTACACTTCTATTCATATATATATGTAGAAGATGGTAACTATGGAGGCTCTGAGTAAACCTAAGCATGTTAAAAGAGTAAAAAATTAAAATATTTTTTCGGTAGGATAATCTTAGAGGCAGACATTGTATAGCCTATGGGTGTAAATTTCAACCCACATAGGCATTTATTTTCATGAAGGAAATTTTTGTTATGCAATGTGGATAAGGGTGGAGGGAAGAAATTGTAGCGTATATCATGTACATATGTGGTGGTGGTAAAAATTCATAGCATGCATATGTTGACGTTTGATCCAGATAGCCATTATCATGAACGTAGGTGATGGTATATCTAAGAGTAGTGTAGGAATGAGCTCTAGTTATAATTATTTAGAGTAGATGTGAAGGATGTTGAGAGATGGTATGTCTAAGGGTAGTGTAGAATGAACTCTGGTTATAATTATTTGGAGGACATGTGAAGGATGCTGAGAGATATAATCTTCGCTCGCGGTATTGTCTTTGTGTACAAAGAAAAAAGATTTTCATAGCATGCATATGTTGATGTTTGATCCAGATAGCCATTATCTCATGAACATTTGCACATAAAGTTGATGTTTTACATCAACTTGATGTAAAATATCAAATTTTCATAAAAGTTGATGTTTTGTATCAAGTTTATGAAAAACATCAACTCTTAGTTGAGAATTTCTTACTCAGCATTAAGTTGGCCGCAAATGTTATAGCTAAAACATCCTTACCATGTGTAGTAACCAGTAGGATGCGAACCTATGTCCTTGCTTGATATTTTACAAAAAAAGTATTTTGGAAAGTATAAACTTTTTTTTTTCTTAAAGCGAGCTTTTTCATGCTTTCTAAACTCATTTAATAACTAAAATTACCATTTGAACCCCTTTTTCACATCAAGGACACATCTTCTTTAAACATGAGTGTGTAATTATTTTACGAAATTAGAGAACTATTAAATAGCTTAATCATGATATTTTAAAATTCATCTATACGTAACGAACTCTTTTTAAAAAAGTATATATTATTAATTAAGAAATTGTGATACTCAAGAGCTTCAAAATAGATTTTAATACTACTCTCATCAAGAGCCAAAATAGGGTTTTATATTAAGATAATTAGTTGTATCAAGATAACGCTTTTGTAATATAATCATATAAATAGTTTTTTATAGTTGCAATCTGTAGCACATCCTCAATCATACTAACATGGAAGATGACCCAAGGAGTCTAAGCTTCAAGTGTACACATAGAAGAAAAAAAATGTATTTGTGGATAGTGAAGAAGAGGATGTCTCGTCTACCTTCTCAGGGAAAAGCACATCAACTAGTGATGGTGTAGCAATGATTATGAGAAACCATAACTATGCCATAAGCTATATGTTTAGAAAATAGCTTCTTTTTACAGTTGTATCATTTTTTAATGGATTGAAGATGGAAATAATAAACATTGTCTCTATTTTGGCATGTTTTTTGCAAACTTATTGTTAGATTTGCAATTATAATCTCAAAAAGTAAGTAAAACTAAGTCTTTTTTTCCATGTCAATTTTTGTAAGAAACATGTAAAGTGTCCAAAATATTGTCATTTTTTGGCAGTATTGTACACATGTGTAGACAACTTTTTAAAAAGATAAAAATTTGAACTTTTTTTATGGAATCTTTGAAAGATGCCAAATGTTTCTTGTTTTCAGGAAATATTACCTATTTTGTCTGCAACAGTGTTCACACTCTCGCTTCGATGTCATGATTATGTTTCTGATGAAAGGACATGGACTACACCGACATGGATACTTCTGAGGATGATGATGATGTTTGTGATATGGCCATAGATGATTATATGGGGTGATTATGATCATGGTGATCATTCATGAGATATATTTTGTGAGTTATGGCATGAGAGGATTGGATCCTTGGAGGATGCGTACCAAGAATGCTTACATCTTGGCCGCTATTGCAGTGGTGTTCGCATGGGCCTCGATAGCTTCTACGACTCACCCACAACATCGACTAGCCATCATCTCATTGACTTTGATTTACTTAGACTGAATCCTTCATTGTATTATGATGAGGATGATGTTATATTACACACATGCACATGATCATGGTGATATACGTGCACATGATGCCACTAACAAGTATGCACATAATGATGTGGATGTGATAGTGATGCGTGTGAGTCAGATCATGTGGGCATGATCGTGAGGGTAGAGATGGTGGTGAGCATATCAAGCATCAACACTTCTATGCCCATCGTCTTTCTTACAGATCATGTGGACACTCTAGTTGATCGTGGTGACATTCTAGAGGATAGTGTGTATTTGATTAGTGATGTATCCATTAGCACACTTGAGGTTCATAATACTCTGCATATTGGTGAAAGAGACACCTATGAGCATAGACCTGAGTTCCTAGTGCTAGATGCATGAGGTTATTCTTCTAGGATTTCTATTTGTGGAGATATCGCTGATACAACCACTACTCTTCGCATTCATAACATTCCTGGCAGTGTTCATGTGGATAGAGTTCTTTTATTTGAGCAGCTAGGGATAGTACATGAGAGTAGTGATGATTTTTCTCAAGCTAGACCCAGTAGGAGAGAGGTAGGATTGTGCATATGGATCTAGATAGCTTTATATTTGATTTCGACATTTTCTTAGATCCAGTGTTGATGAAGATAGGCCCAACCTATGAGGATGACCTTAGTGATATTTGAGATTTTGGGAATAGTGATTTTATGGAGGATACCACTCATCTTTCATGTGTAGATACTTTGTCAGTATTTAGTGATGATGATGCTCATGGTGATCCTATTGATCATGTCTTTGCTTTGGGGGACCACACATATGCACAAAGTTTCACACACATGAGAGCATGTTTGGATCGTGCCTATACACACGTTGATGCAATGGATCATGTCCCAAATGATTTGAGCTATGCTATAGTGGATGATGGCATTGATTAACATGAGTTTTTGCACGATCCTGACTTTGAGATGTGTTTCTTTGGAGCTGAGACATTTATCTTCAGTTGCATCATATGCCACTTGGGATGTAAGGTAGTTGATTACATGGCATACCATTCTGATGCACTTGTGACATCTCTTGGCCTTGATATACATGGGCCATTTGACATTTGAGTTAGAAGTTTTGCTTCCATTTGGTGGATACCCTAGATGTTAGTTTTGCTTCCATTTGGTGGATACCCTAGATGTTAGTTTCATGTTTTAGTCACGAGAATGGGCTTATGAGCTATTCCTTAGACTTGAGCTTTACTTCTGGACCAGGAGCTATTGTCACATTGGATTTAAGGGTTCATGATGTATACTTCATTTATCCATTTGACCCAAGAGGATTCATACCTAACCTCGTCATCGACTTTGGCTTCTTACACTATACTTTTGACCCTAGGGGATATTTGACTACTTTCATCATTGAGAGTGGTCTAGGTGGGAGATTGCTTAGCTTCATCATCAACGAGAGACCCTCATCCTTTCCTTTTTCCAACTTAGAAACATTCAGCACAAATATAGACAAAAAGAATATAGTGTGCTTTGATCTCAAATGATTCTAAGTAATATTTTTTGGGATTTTCTTTTCGAGACTATTAACCACACATACATATTCTTTCCAACTTACTAGAAAGAGCTAACCAGAATTATAACCATACTATTATATTGTATGGCGACTATGCATATGTAGTCAAAGGTCAAGGGTTGGAGAGAGAGAGAGAGAGAGAGAGAGAGAGAGAGAGAATGCATTGATGTCCAAGCATCATGTATTAATATAAAGTGAAGTAAAGGAGAAATTCCTTAGGAAAACACACATACTCTATAGTTTTCTAGTTATTTTTTTAACATTTAATTTGCTTTATTCTCATAGATAACGCAAACTTTTAGGTTTGGCTATAAAAATACAAATATTTCTATACAAAATGCACAAAAAATAGGTCTATTTCTCAAAGTGGGACTTAGGAAATTCCCAAATTCCCCAATATGGTGTTCCAATGACATTTTTGCCTTGTGGTAAGGCAACCAAATCCCAAGTTTCATTTATGAACCAATGCGCCCATCTCAACATCCATTGCCTTCTCCCATGCATGCTTCCCAATAGCTTCTGTATAGCATGTAGGTTCCACATGCTTCACCAAAGAGGTCATATATGCGTAATGCATAGCAAAGTCATGATATGTCGACCTGTCACCAACTGGATACCTGACCCTTTGAGATCTCCCCAATGCATGCGGATCACTCTGAACACCTGTCACTCTAGCATATGTGGAGGCACATATCTATCCTGCCTTGCAACGGGTGTGCGTAAAACTGGTATGCCAGTATTCCATCGGACCATTACGGGTGCATGTCCAAGTTGTGGATTTGGACACCATTGCTTCATATCTTGAATATATGAGATTTTGGTGTATTTACCTTAATTCCTTGATATATGATAATGGCGGTAGATTTTGTTAAACCTAGAAATTGGTTAACATGTGATCAATAACTTTTTGCAACATTATCATAGACAATCAAAAAGCACAAGAGACACCATAAAACATTGTGGATAGAGACAATTAAAGGATAAATTAATTAGGGCACCATAAATCAAAACATCATACAAAGTAATCAAAGCATCATAAATTAAAACATCATAAACCCATAACTATAAGACATAAAACTTTGATGTTGACAATATTGAAACTAAATTGTCAAATACAAAAAAGCATCATAGTGTCAATAAAAACCTGGATTGCCAATTATGTGTTTCCCTTACTTTAAGCTTCTCTTGTGTAAACATGGTGGCGTTTACTTCAAAAGTATTCTACCAACTCTATTTCCCTTTGGAGTTTTGCTAAGACAACTTAGTGTTTATGTGATGGAACACACATAAACACACCTTCTAAGAATATCATCCATAATTGTCTTGTATAATTTGTCTTGGGAGCTACAATCATCATGAAAGTTTTTCTCCTTATTGAAAATTGTTTCTGCTTGATCCCATGTAGGATTAGGGAAAAAATTTCCCTCTGCCAATAACATCAACATCTCATCATGCTAAGGAAAAAAATAGGGACTAATCTTCGCCAATTGGCTATTTTTTGGGGGCTTTTTTGCAAAAATAATCACATGATATCTCAAAAGATTCGCCCAAATTTTGGCCATTTTGAAGGGTTTTAGAATATATTCACCCAATTTTGGACATTTTAGGACATTTTTTGAAACATTCGCTCCATTTTCTATAATTTTAGATTTATATAGGATGAATAATCACCAAGCCACCTACACGTATATATTCATGGATGCATCTTATTTTTTACCTTGCATCATACCAATCTAGGGATCATCAGGGTATTTCTACCATAAAATGATGAGATACACATCGACAAAACCAATTACTCCAAGAAGAGACCTACTTCACATGACAAGAACCAAGGAGCTAGAATTGCATTTGATCTTGCTCTACCACGTGGTAGAGCTGTATTCTACCTAGACCACATCGTAGAGCTAGAATGCTTTGAGTGCCAAATGGCAAAAAATTCCAACCGTGGCCCATGGTATTTGGGTCCTCCATGGCAGTGCCTTGGTCATGATTTTTGGCTTTCATATAGCCTTTTGTATATATTTTATTTTTGCATGATCGTTCTTTGATTTCGAGGACAAAATCATTATAAGAGGGGATGGTTTGTAATGAAGCAACAACTTTAGATTAGGCTTAGGACCTTGGTCATGGGCTCAAGTATAAAAGGGGCCTCATGGACTACTATTATATCATTTTGACACCTTTTGCCATCTTTGGGATATTGGTCATGTCTTGACTCTTGGAGCCTCTTGGCTTTTATACTTGGCTTGTGGAAGGCTATTTCCATCCTCTTTGTGGGAGGTTAAATCACTTAGGCATCATGGCCATTATATGAGATCTCTTAATATTGTATTAATCCATGGTGATTGTCCTCATCTCAGCTTTATTATCACTCCATTTCAATATGCAACACTAGAGAGAGTAGATCAATGGAGCATTTTGGATTGTTGTTGATGTTATTGAGAGTTGTAGAGTTAGAGAGGAGACTTTAGATATTGTTATTGGAAATGCATATAAAAAATGTCCAAGTTTTGATCATACACAAGCTTGAGGGGGGGGGGGGGGGGGGACTTTGGGAGACTCAAGTAATACTTTTTAGTGGAGGTGGGTGGGGGTAGATTTAGGGTCACTTTTTGAATGAGTTGCTAAGGTAGAGGCCCCACACATGAAAAAATAATCAAGAGGGCAAAAAAAGTTAGAAAAAAGATAAGGGGAATTTAAAGTGCCTAGGGGGCAAGAGGATAAGGAAGGGTATGGGGTAGGGGAGGAAAGTAGGGAGGGGTAGTGGTGAATGTGGGTGCAGAAAACTAGGGGGAGTAAGAGTGAATATATAGGTGGAAAAGTAAGGAGTAAGGGGGTCCACCTCCCCCCTTTTTTGGACTCTTATCGCTTTTCTAAAATCAATAATAATCTCCTTATGAGACCCTTTTTGACATCATATCCCCCTTAATGTAGTCATATACTAAATGCAAGTGTATACACCTTGATGAATTCTTTATTCATGTGTACAAGCTCAATTATAAGAAAAAGTTTATGGTGTTGAGATATCTTCCTCTTTGACATACTTCTATAAATAATCATAATTAAGATGATAAACCAAACAAAATCAATGCAATGACAATGTTTGGTGGTACATTAGCATAGACATTTAAGGTGGTGACAAAGTTGAGAATGAAGTGTATCTATGTATGTAAATGTCTATGTGCATAAGATTCTTAGGGTCTATGCAAGTGTCAATGTATATAAAATCTTCGTCAATTTTGAGATACACTTCAAGAGATGCAAAAAAATATGCTTCGTGTGGAGAGCCCATGCCTCTCTCATCGTAGCACCCATGTCTGTGTACATAAGATTATTAGGGTGTACGCAAGTGTCAACGTGTATAAGATCTTTGTCAATTTTGAGATACACTTCAAGAGTGCAAAAAAAAAAGCTTCTTGGTGGGCTTATCCCAATAGTAGCACCCATGACTCTCTCATTGTGGAGGTGCTAGGTTCGAATGCACCCACATGATAAAATGAAATGATACAACCTCGAATGAAAAAAGAACAAACTCTCACCCACAAATCACTTCTCAATCATGTATGATGTTGAATATGGGTAATGCTAATATGCAAGTATCACATTATTCTTTTCTATTACTCTCCATCGAGCATCAAGTTACAAACACAAGATTCATGGTAATGTTTTTTATTTTACTAAGTGAATGTTAAATATATTATCTTTTAGACCCAAGTTGGATGTGGTGATAGGTGTAAGATAACACTTTGTCTTGCCCATGAGTACCTAAGTATGTAACAATATTAGAGTTTCATTAAAGCATTCCTATTAGTACAAGTTTGTGGTTTTGAAAATATAATGGTGTAATAAAAGTTTACAAATGGGTATGTTTGTCTTGAAATCTTAGTAATGTACTTTAGAGAATTTCTTTGCCACAGATTTAAAGCAAGTAAAGCTTTTATCCTACATAATAGCTTTCAAAGTACTTACCAAGTAGGATCAGAGCTCACGAAATAGGTGCATCACCTTGAAAAAATATATAGAATAGTTGATTAAGAGATGAATTTCAATATTAGATAAAATGGGAAAAATCCTGCATTTTGGGAATGTCACTTTAATCTTGTTCTTGCTATATCTTAAACATACAAACTCCAAATTTGTCAAAGATCGAAGATTTAGATTCTACTCCTCAAGCACTTTTTTCCAATGATATGCCATATGAGGGGGTTTTGATAAAAGCTTTTGAAAGTTTACCACATGCCCATGTTTTTAATGTGAATGGGATTTTTCCCATTTCATCTAATATTGACTTATGAAATGAATCGATCCAATTGTAGAAAATACAATAATAGTGTAAATTTTTTAAAAATTATGGCTATTTTCTTCAAATTTTTTGGCTTCATCAAGAGTGAAAAGGGAGTGTGTATATCCCCAGGGCAGTAGAGCAGCTCGGGTTTCTCATTCGAGAGTTTCTGAGCTTGAATCCTCTTGGGTTCACCTTTCCTAATGTGTGTTCGCATGTAGGTGGGCATGTGGGTCTCCCTCCCACACATTAGTCATTGCTACATCATCTGGGCATCTCCACCTCATCATTGATGATCCTAGGGTGACAACAATGTGCTATGCTTGCCCCTCAAGCCCGATGCTTTAGATCAAGAATAGTGGTTGCCCCATGAACATCAAAAATCGCGACTCAATTGCGATCTCGATCACTAACAACTACACATGATGGTTACTTCAATTGGCCAAGCGACTCACTTGCGAGGCTCGTCTCCCGTGACTTGCCCACTGCCTTCAAAAGTTGTCATTGTTTAGAAGGGTGGTACCTCCTTGTGGTACTCGGGTGTGTATGTGTGTGTAGAAAGCAGGGTGAAATCCCTTATTCCCATAAGCTGGACTTAGGACCCTATCTGAAAATAAGCAAGTGTGTATGTTTTGTTTCCCAAACATTGGGTACGATTGATGAGTTATCTAGATCGATCATAATAAGACTAAAGAGATAAACTATTGTAATGATGAGTGTATGCATATGGCAAATCCTTCACGTGTTAGGGCTGCTTCCACAAAGGATAGGTTTGTACTTCCTATTTTGTCTCAGGTAAGTTCTATCACCATCTTCCGTTTTGCTTTCATCTTTGTTAATATGTTTTTGTAACTACGAAACGAAATTTACAACTTTGTTTTTATTTTATTTTTTTTAATGCAAGATTTTTATTTGTACCAAGCGGTGTCCTTACGACGGATGAGAACTGGACGTAAGACTTGATCACGAGACCTTGCCCCAAACACACACACACGCTTCACCAATTGCTCTACCGCACTGCTGGTGATTTACAACTTTGTTGAAAGGCACTTTATTTTTTAAAAAATATGTTATATGTAATGTATGTAGTGCCTTGAGGGACCCAATTGAGAGACAACTCTCTCTACGGCAGATAGTCCTTGGAGAGTTTTTGAGGCACAAAACGTGTAGGGTGCTCTTGAGGAATGACGTGCTTCTTGTTTCCACAAGGCCATGTGTAGGGTTCTCTCGAGGAATGAACGTGCTTCTTGTTTTCACAAGGCCGTAAAAGGTCATGCAAGGGTCATGAAAGGCAGCTTGAAATTGAAATGATGAGAGTGATGGGCTTCAAATCAGGAGTTAGAAGCCGTTGATGAACACTCGTGACGAATTGTCCGATTCCCATGCAAAGGCATCGAGTCTTTCTTTTACTGTCGCTTTTTCTTTTCTTTTGCTGGCTTCCATAAGAATACCGACTGGTGCATTTTCTTGGTCTTAGCTATGGTGGGTGGACAGAGCTTGCGTAAGATGAAAAATAAGGCTTTCTGTTAGAGTGCGTAGAGCGCGCGCGCCGCTTGCAGGCCCTTCGTCGGCCGCCCCTTCTGATATGGGGAGATGGATTCTCTGTGTTTTTCTGCTGTTCTCGTTGGGTTTGGCTTATACCTCCCTTGCTGATGATGACGGGGAGTTGCGGTTAGAAGGGAGTGGAGGCGAAAGCCTGTTCGACTATGGAGACGGGCTGACGGAGTTATTGCTGTCACACGGTGGAGGTGGAGTACTGCAGCAGGCGTCGCCTCCTCCTCCGTCACCGCCCCCTCCTTCTCCCCCCCCGCCCCCTCCTTCCCCTCCACCCCCGTCATCACCCCCACCGCCTCCATCGCCACCCCCTCCATCGCCACCACCTCCATCGCCCCCACCACCTTCGCCTCCCCCGCCATCGCCACCACCCCCTCCTTCCCCTCCACCCCCGTCATCACCCCCACCGCCTTCGCCACCACCCCCTCCTTCGCCTCCCCCTCCTTCGCCCCCACCGCCTTCGCCTCCCCCGCCATCGCCGCCTCCCCCGCCATCGCCACCTCCCCCTCCGTCGCCACCACCGCCTTCACCTCCCCCGCCATCGCCACCTCCCCCTCCGTCGCCCCCACCGCCTTCGCCCCCACCGCCTTCACCTCCCCCGCCATCGCCACCACCCCCTCCGTCGCCACCACCGCCCCCTTCATCATCGCGTCCACCACCTCCATCACCCCCACCGCCGTCCCCCCCTCCTCCATCACCTCCACCTCCGTCACCCCCACCGCCGTTCCCCCCTCCTCCATCACCTCCACCTCCACCTCCGTCACCCCCACCGCCTTCGCCCCCACCTCCATCACCTCCACCTCCTCCGTCGCCACCTCCTCCATCTCCACCTCCACCTCCTCCGTCGCCACCTCCTCCATCTCCACCTCCACCTCCACCGTCGCCACCCCCACCTCCATCTCCACCTCCTCCGTCGCCCCCTCCTCCATCTCCACCTCCTCCGTCGCCGCCGCCCCCTTCACCACCTCCACCCCCGCCTCCCTCTTCACCTCCTCCGCCGTTTCCGCCACCTCCTTCACCCCCTCCACCTCCACCGCCTTCTTCAACCCCTCCTTCGCCTCCTCCCCCGTCACCCCCTCCCCCGCCCCCATCCTCCCAGGCCGTCCTCTCCGACATCGTTCTCTCTTCCGGCACTCTTACCCCGACCTTCAACGAATCCGTCTTCACGTACAGCGCATCTGTGGGCAGCAGCGTTTCCGAGATTGCAGTAACCGTCTACTTACCCCAAGGGGAGGTAATTTCTGCATTTTTTGCGGACATTTTGTAAACGAATACTTTGTATATACGCAACACGCAACGTGGGAAGATATGTTTTATTTTTTAATCAATGCATTTGGTACTCCTCTAGATAACTGCAGGGTACAACGTTACAATCAATGGCACAATATCTGTTGAAAGTGGGGTGGCCAGCTCTGAGATCGCAATGGCGGGGTACGGCGGGACGACATCCATAGTTATCGACGTGACTGCGGACGGCTACGTGTCGTCGACATATACGGTCTACGTTACTCGAGGCAAGCCAAGGACGAATTGGCACACACTTTAATGCAGAAAACAGTAACATAGTTATAAGAGTGCGTGCGTAAAAAATTAGCGTGCTAATCCTTATTAGCAAAGTGATTACTGTAATTGCAGGGAGCAGGAGCAGTGGGTTGGCCGCTGGTTACGTGGCGCTGATCGTGATAGCAGTGGCGGTGGTGGTCGGAGTGATCGTAGTTGCATCATATTGGGCCTATCGGAGAGGCTTGTTTTCAAGGGCAGCCCCTGAAGATTATCAATCAATCCCAGCTTCAGCCTAGTCTAAGTATATATATTTTTAACTATTATCGACCATTATAGCCGCCATTTTTTGTATCGGCTTCTTTAATTGGCAGCTTAGGGTTTCATCTTTCCCAATTTCAATCCCACCAACTCTTTTTTTTTGATTTCACAAGTAAAGCGTTACTTGCAAGTTAATGTAAAAGGTGAAATTGATGTGAAGAATGTCGACGTTGTTTCAGACAAAGCTGTGACCATACACCCATGCTTGTGATCACGGGCGGACCGTGGAGTATTAGTTTAAACTAACTACACTGGTAGGCTTTTTTTAAAGGTTAAAGCCAACCCTTCGGGAAATGCCAATCCTTGGGATGTGCTATTTTTGTCGACAAGATCTCACTTTCGTTGCAATTCGTCAACAAAATTACGCTTTGTGTGCGATGTTTTGGGAAACATGGCCCATGATGTGCTCGATACTAGAATGTGAGATAGTATATATATAGCAGTTTTCATAATTTTCTGCTTGTCACAGAGGGATTGAATTGCTGGGAGTTTCTGTACTCGGTTTTATTTCTATATGTGCTTCTTTACAGTTACCTTTCTTTTGGTAATATATTGATTTCGTTTAAAAAAAAAACAAGTTTACTTCTGTATTTGTATGGCTTCGGTATTTTCCGTACAAATGCTTATCAAAATGAGAGACTCGAAACTCATCACCCACAAAGATTTTAAACGAAACGAAGGACGAAATATACTTTAGAAGCATTTAAATCTTGGCTACTTGCTAGATTCCCTAGTTGTTAAGTGTCTCCTCATCAACAAGAGCAAAGATAATGTAAAGCTCTCTTTTTAAAAAAAAATTTACAGATAGACATAAGAGTTTTCAAGCTGTTTTTTAACACATGCAAATTAAAATTAAGAAACTCTCGAAAAGCGAGAATAATATGGGTCTTGAACGTTTTGACGTTTTTTGAACCTTGGTATAGGTGAAAGGTGAAAACCTTATAAATGTTTTTTTAATCAATAGTATATATTTATATATAAGAGCTTACATAGCAAAGACTATCTCTCTTCCTCCAACAAAAAGCTAGATTGCTCCCAAGAAATTTGATAAACCAACATAATGCAAGCCTCCATTATTGCTTCTGTGGTGCAATGTCATGGGGATTGCTTTTCCAAATTGCCTCCTTTCTTTGATCAAATTTTTATTATGGGTCTAGTTCCCATTGGGTTCTCTATTAATGCGACAAAGGTATGTTCACACAATCTCTCTTGCAAAAAATAAGCCAAGGGTTAGGAACCCCCCCTCCCCCCGCCCCCGGCGTATGCTTGAGGTTCCATTTAGAGTAAGACATAAATAAGTAATGTTCCTTTGCAGATTCACTAAGAGTAGATCCAACCCATCTCCTCTCAGCTTATTCAGATTACATATAGACTAGCACATGCAAACACATTTATGCATTACAACTGATGCATCAAGACCAACAAGGGAGACCTTCTGTAAAACAACATTCCTAGTGCTCTAAATTTTCCACAAACAGCATGCTCTAATTATGTTAAATAATAGCCTTGTATTTTTATCATTGAAGGACCATTTGCCAAGAATCCAGTCCCCCCATTAAGCTTGCATTCCCAAGCATTGCTCAACCCATTTAGCAATCCTGGTCCAAGCACCTCTAATGGCTCGACACTCCCAAAAAGCATGTTTGCCATCCTCCATTGTAGACCTGCACCTGGGACAACATCCACTAGAGATATTTTTTTAAAGTAATTTAGATCCAAAAGAAAGGGCCCACATGCCGATCCTCCACAAAAACACTTGAAACCTCCTTGGGATTTGACTCTCCCACAACAACTTCCATCTCTTCTTCCAAACATTAGAACTCCATCTCACTCTCCAGATCTTGTTACATTATTCAACATTGCCTTCCCCTCTTGATGTGGTAATGGGAGGGCCATTATATATATATATATATATATATATATATATATATATATATATATATAAAATTGGAGGAACTATCGTGAAGTTTGTAGGGGCGGTTAATGAGCCTGAACATGGATTGGTCGCTTGAGGTGGTCGGTGAGCCCGAGTCTGGAAGCTTCTACTTGGATGCCTATAAAACTTGGAGCTCCAACCAAGGCTGTGAGGCTTTGTGCCTCACTGAGAGAGAGAGAGAGAGAGAGAGAGAGAGATTAATATGAATATTAATGTTTGCGACCGACTAATGACGAGAGGGAGATTAATACGAATGTTGAGAGAGGTGTAGACATTAATATGATGATTAAACCTTAGCTTTTGACTAAATTAAATCTTTTGCTCGACACTAATTAATTAATTAATTAAGGGCTCGCCTGAATATGGTACACCAATAGATAATGTTGAAAAAAATGTAGCAAGGATGTAGTTTCTTGCAAAAAGAATGGTTCTTATTCACTCTTTGACTCAATCCACCTTTTGAAATGTACTTTTTACTATTTGAATGGCATTAATCTTTTACGTCATCATCATCTTTATGTCATTAATCTACACATTCAAAGGTTATCTATTCTTCACTTTTTGACATATAGAGAAAGAAGAATAATATATATTTTACAAAAATTGTAATAGAATCTAACAAATAGTTTCTTCCAATCTATCAAGGCAAATCATATCATCTACAAACCTTCTTGTTTAACACTAGTATGGTAACCCTATAAGACATAAAAATGTCATTTTGTAGGTTTGGGAAAAAAAGCATTTCTCTCATGAAAATATATAATTGATAATTTCCTTATGCATGCTCAATCTACATTATCCTAGCATTACGGATAATTTTTGGCATGAGAAAAGCTGATCATATATCATGATTACACCATGCTACATAGAGATTCCTCTAGTGAGGATTGAAAAAAGGTAATATTTTTGAAAAAAAAAATCATTGCCAAACAAATTCCTTGACCATGTTGAATCTACATGACTAAGAAATTCTGGGAAAGTTATTGGCAAACATATATCGTGGTTACACCATCCATTTTTAAATATCTCTTAAGCACTGACAATGAAGATGAAAATTTGATTCTAGATTTGGCATGATGGAGGTGCTATTATTCTTAGTAAAAATGCTAAGTTCATTTTAATATGTAATAATCATGATCCAAATATGCAAATGACACTTTTAAGTCTTTTTTCCAAACTAATGTTGAGATAACCACACAATCAAAATATTAACAAATCAAAAATTAATATTGTGTAAGCTTCATTCAAAATCAACTTCTTTACAAAACAAAATGTCAAATCACTCCATTAGAGCTATAAAACTTGCATAATTGTTACATCTCTCTCTCTCTCTCTCTCTCTCTCTCTCTCTCTCACACACACACACACACACACACAAACTATCATTATCACCCCCACAACACACCTAATGCATATGCTTTCTTACCCAAGTCTACTCACATATGTCATCAAAAAATCTCTAGCCTTCCATGCCTTGTAAAATCCCACTTATTAAAGGTCATTCTCTTGAGCGGGAAAAAACCATTTTTTTTCATTTAACGTTGATTCTCTCACAAGGTTGCAATACCATTTATTGGTCTTGCTTTTTGCTTTCTGGTAGGTTAATGGGGAGGTATGGGTTCCTTTGTTTAGTCAACTCTGAAAATTTCAACATCTTCCTACTCGAACGGTGTTGTATTTTTTTGTTTTTTATATTTTTGAATATGCTAATTTTAGGCTTTGATTAAAGAGTATCTTTTGTCATTATGTCAGTAACAATGCAGGTGAGTATATGCAACACTAATGGTAGTGCACTTGTGAGTGGCAAATTGCAGTATTTTTTTGTTTTTTATATTTTTGAATATGCTAATTTTAGGCTTTGATTAAAGAGTATCTTTTGTCATTATTTCAATAAACAATGCAGGTGAGTATATGCAACACTAATGGTAGTGCACTGGCAAGTGGCAAGTGGCAAATTGCAATATGTTAATTTTAGGCTTTGGTTCAAATGTGCCTTTTGTTGTTATTTGAGTAACAACATAGATGAGGAAATGCAACACCAAACTCAGCAACTTTGAATGGTAGTGCAATGGCAAGTTGCAACATGTTAATTTAAGCTCCTAGCTAGTTTTGGCTCTTTCAATTTCACATCTTAGATAATTTTGAAGGGATTATATATACCCTCTTTGAAGTTTAGTCAATAGTTTTAGACGTACTTGTGCATTCTACACTCATTGTTGATGAGAAGAAAGTAACAGGGAAGAAGGAAAAAACACCTCCTGAAAAATTTCAAGATTTAGTTATATTTAGATTTTTTTATTATAAAAAAAACTTGTACTTCCTCTTCAATTCATGTTTTCATGATGAAAAAGATTAATGTAAGGCTCAGTAAAATTAATTTCCCGAACCTGTACCTCACCTATTTTTCTTTGTGGACATAAATGTGACTTTTTGCCTCATTAACTGGAAGTCCATGACTCCATTTGCAATGACTTGAGTGGTATCATCCTTTGGCAGGATGATGGTTTTGTTTCAATCAACTTCCAATTTTTTTTTTTGGGGGGTCTTTTTAATATAAAAAAAACAACTAATGTTAAAGAATATTGATTGAATGATTTGTCAAATTTTTGAGTGATGGTAAATGCGACACTGAACTTGGAAAATAGCAGCGCAATGGCAAGTAACTTGTTAATTTAAGCTCCTAACTGCAGGATACAACGTTGAACTCTTTTTTAAAGAATAGACCAGACCTACGATCTTGACACGTCAACAAATATAACTAAGACGCTTACACTACAACAATGACACATCAGCCTATAGAATGTTTCAAAAAGAAGGATAATTTCTGAGGCGAGACTGGCCTTCCTCCCAAGAATAGTTTCCTTTGACCATTCCTCACTCTATAGCATAACTCCCATATTAATGCTAATTAGCAAAACACTTACAATGATTCCATGTAGCATGTGAAGTAGTTTGTTGGTCGCATGACACTCATCATGATAGCAGTCTTGGTGGTGCTTGGATTGGGCCTTTGAGAGAGACTTGTTTATAAGGCACTACAAGAGAAGGCACACATAGTCGTGCAACGACAAAGGAAATATAAAAGTGGAAAATTGTGTGATGTGGCTATACACGTGGCTATGGGCGTACGATTATAGCCACATGTATAGCATCGTATATAGCCTCATGTATAGCATCTTATATAGCCTCGTTTATAACCGTGTGTATACTCCTCATGTATAGCCACACGCATAGCCTCGTATATAGCCTCATGTATAGCCGAGATGCAAGTTGTCACAAAAAAATAAGGAAAAGAACGGGGGAGATGTTACTCCCCCATTCTGCTACTTTAAAAAAAAAAATGTAATGAACATTGAAAACATTTACATATGCAAGCGTAAAAAACAAACATTGAGAGCCTAAAAAAGGGCATAATTATCATTGATCATATTGTGAATAGCATATACATAAAAGCCCAAAAAGTTACGAATATCATATACATATAAGCCCAAAAAGATGTTACAAAATGAAGTGCTACATGGATCTGAGAGAGCAATGTAGTGTTAAAGCATGGCCTATGTCCTATTACAGTGTCCTAATTATGAAGCAAACTAACCTTCATTGTCTTCGTCTTTGTCAATATCATCATCCTCCCCACCATGAGGTATATATATCTTCACCACCTTCATCCTCATCCTACATTACATACAATGAAAAATATACATAGTTAATGCTACATCACTTTCATATAAAGCTTCTTCAAAGAAATTAAAACCATGAGGATCAACTAGTCTCACCTCATAGTTGGCTTGGCCTCGTCAAACGTCCTCCTCAGTTACCACTCCTTGTTGTTTTAACTATTCCCAAGTTAGTGCTATATCATTTTCATATAAAGCTTCAAAGAAATTAAAACCATGAGGATCAACTAGTCTCACCTCATAGTTACCTTGGCCCAATCGGATGTCCTCCTTGGTTTACCACTTCTTGTTGTTTTAACCATTTCCAAGTTTCATCTTCTTAATTGTGCTTATGATATCTGTTCTCCCATTCACTTTGGGAGGTGAATGACAGCTGCCAATTCCTACAAATAATTACCAACATGCATTTTAAGAAACAAAACATGCATATACAACATGAAATTTTAGCAACACACAAGAAACTACATGTATACATGGATACGAAATGTATGAAATCTTACAAATACGACGATCCAAGTTGCCTTTCCTCCTAAATCATATTTATGGCACCATACTTCTATAATTAAGAAAATGTGTTGCCTTTTGTTGTGGGTGAGCCCCTCACTATCCTATGCTCTTTACATGCCTTCTTCCACTCATTTTCTATGTAGATAGACCTTTTCCAAAAGAATTCCCATATGTGTAGATTAGACATTTAAGCAAGGTCTTCATTAATGGCACTGACACTATCTTTCTCCATGATGTGTAAGAAGTTTTTAAGTTCAAGGAGAATGAGATTTGTTAATTCTAGTCATTGCCAATAATGAATTTTCTCTTGACATCAATAAAAGGTCTGACCTTATAAGTTGTGTCACCGCCCCACTTGTGTGACGAGTGTGGAAGAGATTATGCGATTCACTCAAAAAGAAATCAAAAGATAGGGTCACCTCATGTTCTTGCTCCTTCTCTTCTTCTTCACACACTTCTTTTTCTCACATATCCTCCTCTTGAATAAGATTAGGGCTACTTTATTTCTAATTTATCTCTTCAACTAACTTTATTAAATATGAACTAGACTTTATTCTACTTTGTAGGTTTATTTTGTGTGTTGTGAAGATTCTTGAAAGCTCATTCATACCTTGAGGTAAGCTCCCATACTTTCCCACAACTTTTGTTATAACTTTTTTTTCCTTATTGACATGCATTGACTTGCCAATAAGCATGCTTATTATTTCTTTCCATAGGTATGAGAGAAACACATAAGCTCTCTTGCATGCATAAGCTCTCTTGAGCTATGCATAAAAGAGCTAACTTTATTAAACAAAAGCTGTTGTGTGTGTCATTTTGTGTTAATGTAAAGACTGTTCAGGGCATCTCCACTCTTTAGCTGGCTCTTGAGATGAGATGCAGACCACACCACATTATCAATATACTCAACAATGGAGGTCAAACAAACATAAGGAGAAACGTGAGGGAAGGAAAAGGTCTAGTAGCCCATTGCGTGAAAAATGAGTGGAAGAAGGCATGTAAAGAGCATAGGATAATGAAGCTTACCCATAGTAAAGGCAACACATTGTTCTTAATTAGAGAAGTATGGTGCTATAAAATATGGTTTAGGAGTAAAGCAGCTTGGATCATCAGATTTGTAAGTTCTCAAACATTTTGTATCCATGTGCATGTTGTTTTTTGTGTGTTGCTAAACTTTCATGTTTGGCCCATGATTTAGTGAGATATAGACACATCCTTGTGCTAGAATCCCCTAACCTTTTGTCTTATTACAAAGGGGTCTAAATCTAGGGTAGCCTACAATAACGAAGTATTGAAGGATATTGCAAGTAAGTTTGATTCAAATAAGTTACAAATAACATAACTTACACTTTGGGCTTAATTTGCACCTCTTTGCTTTACTATTTATTGATGATTTGGCTAGATAAAAATTTGGTGGCACAAATGGAGGTACATGCACTTGCTCCTCTTTAAAATTTTGAAGAGTTTGTAAAAACTCATGCTCTTGCACTTGGGCTTGCTCACTCTCTCTTCCAATTAAACATGAACTTTAAGCTCACATAAAAACTTAACCATAAAGATGTTTTTCAATAAATCAAGATAGAAGCTTCAACTTGATGTTCAACATCATGATAAGCTTCTTCATGTTGAAGGTAGAACTTGAGGTTAAGCATCAAATAGAGGATTCAACATGGTGTTCAGGATCAAGTTGAAGGTTTAGCTTGTCATGCTTCCTCTCATTAGATAGATGCAATTTTTATGATCATAAGAGAGGGGATTATGCATATAGAAGGACACGAATAGTGAGAGAAATAGAGAAAGTGAGAATAGTAGAGAAATATTAAATTAATATATATATATATATATATATATATATATAGAGAGAGAGAGAGAGAGAGAGAGAGGAATGGAGAAGAACATAGAAAAAAACATACCTTGTGAGGACTGAAAAAACATAGAAGGGAGGATAACACATACCTTGTGAATAAGCACCATGCTTGTCGAAGAGACCAATATGCTCATGGAAGAGCAAGGAAGGAACGAGACAAAGTGTAGCCAAGCAAGAACAAGTAGTTTTAGTTTGATGGACATGTCGTGGCCTTGACAGGGGGCAGAAGGGGGAATCCAATTTTTTCCAGTATGTGGCTATATGTCTTGCTATTTTTGTGGATATAGCCATGCTGATATCTATGTACTATGAAAAAGAATCCAAACAAATCCAATAGAAATTTTCTTGAGCGAACCTAATGGGTGGGAATTCCCTAAAGAATAATAGGGTTAGATTTATCTAATGTAAGACTTTTTTGTAGGTGCATATCAATCATGGGGCTCACCTTCATCATCCAAGGATGACTCGATAGCCATAAGAAGTTGACATGAGTGGTTACACCAAAATATCATGTGTCCATGTGAGTGATGCAAGGGAGAAATCATGCGTTTGTAATGAATCACAATAGAGCACATACATGATTATGATCGATTCACAAAGACATCCAAATTCTTAGGTGAGTATATATGTCATATTTTTCTACCATGTACACATCTGATTGTGTTATTTATGTGATTACGAAGATGAGGATGAGAATCGTTCATAAAATGAGGAATTCAATATCTATCATGAGTGGATGATTCTAGAGGGAATTTAGAGACCTTCAAGATAATATTAGTGTGAATGAGGTCATGAGTGAAGAACTCCCATGTGATTAAAAAATGCCTCCATCATTGTCACATGAAGTCGAGGAGGGTTTGCCACCATGGATGAGAATCTTGACGACTTTTTGAGAAAGAAAGAGAGGAGAAGGTCAAAATTACATGGGACAAAGCATAATTATGACAAGTGGGTGAGGACTCCACTATACGAGGGGGTTGTGTATACTTACACAACCCTTCGTGCAACCTTAGAGCTACTCAACTTACAAACCATGTATGGCTAGAACAATGCTAGTGTTACAGGCCTCTTTCGCCAAGTGCATGCCTTTTGTGGTTTTTAATTTATTAGGGACTTTATAAATAATCTTTGAAAGTAAGCCATGTTATATTTTGTATATGTAGGCATATGAATAATATGCTTCCTCTGGACAACCACATGCCAAATACAAGGGTGCATGCTAGGAGAGTGGTGACGGTGCTTGGTATGGACTATGAACATATACATGCATGTGCCAATGATGGGGTGCTATTTAGGGGTCTTCAAAGAGATATGATCTAATGTCCCAAGGGTGGTGAGTCTCATTACCGAAGTGACTTGTAAGGTTCAGTGATTCCTAGAAAGGTGTTGAGGAATTTTCCTATTATGCCCTACATTCAATCTATTAAATTCAAGGTTCCATTATAGAATCCTTATGCATGTATAATTAATGCTCTTTTCATGTTCTTCTTACTAGGTTGTCAAGAAACGGTGGTATGTCATACAAGTTTCTCATCATTCAAAGAAAAATTTTTAAGCTAAGGATACTGAAGAGTTCATGGATGAGGTGGGAGTCAAAGATGAACATACGGAGGTGGGAGTTGAATATGAGCAAGATGACGAGTGCAAGATGCCACTAACCAAGATGAAGGTGTCTTTGTCTAAGATAAGGACATTACAATCAAATTTGAATGTGCTAATGATGATGATGGTGATGATGTGAAATTCACTAGTAGTGGGATAGATCTCTTTGTTGATCTTGAAATGGGTGGGGATATGGATTTTGAGATAGACCAATTAGCATGTATGGATTTAATTCAAGACACACCAAGATCACCCTAAGACATTTTTCAATTTCACAATTGGTGCCTCTCGGATTATGAAACTCTTAGGCACCTATATTTCATCCCAACCCAAACAAATAGCCCAAAATTTGCTAATTTTCTCTCTAGAATGAAAATATACTAGTACATGGCTATCTACATGCTTATATACATGGCTATTTACACAGATTGCTTTGAAAGCTGCAAAGATAGCCTCATCAAATTTGGTGCCTTTGCTCTCACTAATGGCACCACTCTCTCACTATTGCATGGCCATATTATGTGGATATGCCTTATACTCTTGTAGTGAGAAACATCTGATGATTGCCAATCAATCCCTCAAGCCTAATCTAAGTATATATTAGTTACTACCAATCATTATAGCAAAAGTTTTTGTATGGGCTTCTAGATTGGGAGGCTCTTCACTTGATCTACCCATTTTCTTATGTATGCTTTGTTTGGTTAATGCTCAATTTAGGCTTTGATCCTTCCTAAATTTAATCACAAGAACTCGTTAACATCCCAAATAAAGTGCTACTTGTACCTAATGCTTTAAATGATACGATTGTGAAGGTTAAGTTAATGTAAAACATCATATCATGAGTGTAAATAATGAAATACTAAACTAATATCTAATTTAGAAATTCTTAAGTTATGGGCCTGTGCCCTACAGTGCAATACCTAAAAGTGGGATGCATTAATATGACATTCATTAGCAAAATCACATCTTTAGGTTCAATTTGGATACAATTCATTAATAAAATCACACCTTGAGATTCCCTTTAGATACAATTCATCAACATAACCACACTATTAGACATTGTACACTTTTTTTTAATTGTGTGTGTGCATTATTATTGTAGTACAATGAGGTCATGGCATCTAATATGCTTATGGGAAATCATAGGAGAATGTAATGTTGCATATTTCACTTTAATAATGCAAAAGAATGTAGAGAGTTCAATATCGAATGACAATCACTTCTAGCACATCACTCACAAAGATGAAACCAAACATGAGAGAACTCATAAGTAAATATAATTAAAGAGTGTGTGGATCAAGGAAAAATACTTATAAAGCATTTAAATCCTAGCTACTTGCTAAATTCTATAATTGCTAAGTGTCTCTGACAAGTAATATAGATAATGAAAAATGAACACACACTCCCCCCCCTCTTTTTTTTAAAATAAAAAAATGGAGTACCCCTCAAAGGTACACATAAAAATTTGCAAAGCGTATTTAGAAATTGAGAAACACCCAAAAATTGAAAATATAATTCCATGAAATTCAATAATTTTATTGATCATGCATAACCTACATGACTAAGAATTCGTTGAAGTGGGAAGAAAAAAGCATACATCATGGTTTATACCATCCATTTTATGCCTCATTATAATTTGTAGCCAAGATACATTTTTATTCTAAATTTAGCATGGCAGAGGTGTCCATTTTTTAAAACTATTTTTGAGTTTTTTGTAATATGTAACAGTTGTGATCGTGGAAAAGACATCTATGATGTGTCAAAAAAATCTATACATTTACTAACCTGGCAAGGCGTAAAAATGTATTATGACACTTTTATGTCTTGTTTCATACTAATGTTAACAAGGATACTCACATAATCAAAAGATTAATAATTAACTTAACTAAAATGTTATACTATGCAAGCTTTAAAAAAATCAACTTCTTGACAAAATAAAATGTCAAATCACCTCCATTGAAGCTATAAACTTGCATAATTGTTACATCTCTCTCTCTCTCTCTCTCACACACACACACACATGCACATTTGTGCACACACTCGTACAAATTCACACATGCACACTCGTACAAATGCACATGGGCACACTTGTACAAATGCACATATGCACACCATGCATGCACACACACACACACACACACACACACACACACAATATCATTATGTTCCCTTGTAACACACCATATGCATACTCACACATGTCATCAACAAATTAATAAACCTATAATCCTCCATATGCTACAAAATTATATTTGTGAAGGTCAATGTTTTGAGAAAGTTAAGAAGACATTCTCATTCAATCTCAATTCTCTCAGGTTCTCACATGGCTACAATACCATTTATATTATTGACACAGTAGACACAAGAGTCTTGCTTCCATCCCTATGCATTGTTGAGCTTTACTTTTCAATGGCTATGTGCGCTTAGTGCTTTGTTCAGGTTTACTTTTCAATGGCTATGTGCGTTTACTGCTTGTGTTGAGGCTTGCTTTTCAATGGCTATGTGTGCTATGTGCTTGTTGAGGTTGTTCACTTTGTGCCTTAACTAGATGGCTATCTATCAGATCTAGTAAGTGCTTATAAAAAATACAACTACTCATGAGAGATTTCTTAAATCAATAGAGAAAAGGACTATGCGACGCTATGAAAGCTCTAATTCTTTCAATATCATTCAATCAAATCTAGCAGAGTAGAGGATGGGCTCCTACTCATGGATCCCCTATGGCATCACTCCTACACACGGCTGCATTACTACAGAGCTTGCCACATCGTGTCCACTCAAGAGAGCCTGCGAGATCTAGGACTATGCCCCAGGACAGATGGTATGATGACGAGTGCAGAGCCCTATACTCACGGCTCTGCATACATAGAGCCTCACACAGAGCAGGAGTCGAGGAGAGAGATGAGGAGACTTACTCGCCGCCGCAAAAGGCGGGCCTTCGCAGAGATACAGGAGCTAGAGATCTTCCATTTCTTCATGAGTAGAGATAGCCTATCTCATGGTGGCACTTCAGAGAGCCCCAGACATTGACACCCATTGCAGACCCACAGACATGGCACACATATGTAGAGGGCCTATACCACGCCCCACAGCAGCCACCTATACCTCAGCCCACAGGAGCCTCGACCTACCATAGCTAGCTTCTTTACCCACTCGATATGGTAAAGGAAGATATCCGCCGCCTACAACATGGACGGACCGCCGACCATATGGGCCTACAGGGTGAGCATCTCATATATGCAGTAGATTCTTTGGCTCCTTTTCTTGCACACCTGTTTAACAGGGCACAGAGGGTTTGCCTGAGCGGAGTGGACGATGCACACCATTGTGCCGATCCACAAAATAGGGAATATGCTCGATTTGAGCAACTACAGGACGATTATGGTTGGCCACGTGTTGGCCAAACTCTATGGTGCAGTGTTGGAGTAAGAGCTTAGCTTATATGCTGAGCGAGCAGGTTTACGCTCATCAGGGTAGGCAAGCTTCAGGAGAGCTTTCTCTACCATTGACCATGTATTCACTTTGAGATGTATGATTGATCAGGCCAGAGTGAGGAAGAGAAAGCTCTATTGCTGCTTTGTGGATTTTCGCAAGGCATTTGACACAGTACCATGAGAGAGGCTCTTTCAACGCCGCCTGTAGTCTCTTGGCATACCAGCAGATATGACATGGGGCATCTATGCATTATATGAGCAGGTTTTTGGGCGAGTCAGATGCCCAAGAGGTATGTCCGAGACTATTGATAGCACCATTGGTGTGAAGCAAGGATGCCCACTTTCCCCCACACTATTTGGGTTATACATTGATGAGGTGGCTGTCTTCATTACACAGGGAGGCGGAGATGGAGTTGATCTAGCAAGTACCTCAGTACATATTATGCTTTATGTTGATGATGTCTGAATCTCCAGGAGGTCTACAGCAGCATCTACATGCACTCGATGATTTCTACATAGAGGGGTCTTACTGTGAACCTTGGGAAAACCAAGGTTATGGTCTTTTATACATCGAGACATGGCAAGAGTCAGTTGACATTCACTCGCAGGACACCAGGTGGAAGTGGTGACATCATACGTGTACCTAGGGGTTACCTTCTATGCAGCAGCCACGTGCTTCACCATGGGTTCAGCAGCCAGAGCTAGATTGACACGGGGATATGCAGCATTGGCTATGCTAGAGAAACAGTGCCACCAAGTGCATTTTCAGGAGCCTCGGATGAAGGGGTGGCTATTTGACACATTAGTCACACCGGCACTGATGTATGGAGCAGCAGTATGGGCGACAGGCCTTGCTACCCATTGGTGGACACAGATAGAGAGACCACAGGTCCTCATGATGGCATGCATGATACGTAGCAAACCGTCAGTACCTCATGACATTATCCGAGCAGAGTTTGCTGCGCCTCCTATGATGGTAGAGGCCATATTCCAGACTATATGCTTACTGGACAGATTCAGAGAGATGCCATAGGGCATATTGTCATACATAGCTTTTGAGGCATCTAGACACAGCTGGCTGAGGTAGGAGAGAGGATCATGGTACGCACAGGTCACACATTGGTTCTCATAGCATGGCCTAGACATGGGTCATCTACCACCATTCCAGTATGACAGGGATGCACCACATATACGTCTCTCTCATAGTGAGAGGAACAGAGTATTGAGACAGGACCTATGATAGCTCTATACACGAGAGACATGGATATCGCCTACACAGCCTCTTCCACCGAAGATGCTATACTACAGAGATCACTTTATGAGTATTACTGATGATGGATTTATAGGGAGGCCTAGATACATGGAGGGCTTTTCACCACATGGCTCCCGAGTAGCTATTGGTCAGCTTAGATTCTCATCACATCGATTGGAGACCGAGACTGGCAGAGTAGCACGGATCCCCCCGAGAGGAGTTCTCTTTTGTAATTCTTTTTTTAATTGGACATTTTTAGGTTTAGAGTAAAATATAAGTAATTTTTTATGCATTCTTTTTTCCCAAAAGTAGTGTTTTTTTTAAATGTTTGACATGAAAGTGTCTTTTATCTCCATAAATTTTAAAAAATGTATATTTTGGATTTTTTTTCCCAAAAATGGAGTTGAGTTATCGTTTGCATGATTTTGTTGTCGTTTTTCATGACTCATTGTTATATGTGTAGAATAACATAAAGAATCCATTACAATATTTTCTATACATATACACATAATAATATAAGAGTTCGTTACAATATTTTCTACATATAAGCAAAATAATATTATAATTTTTGTGTGCATGTGTTGAGTCAAGGTGGTGTAGCTCATCATTCCTCAAAGAGAGAAGCCAAATCAAGTACTCATCCTAACTTGGCCTAAAGGGAAATTTCATGCAGCCTGCAATTCCTCCTTTGATGAAGGGATTGATTTTCGCCAAACATGTGGCACATCTATAAGTCTTAGGAAACCTTAGAATGGTGTGAATCTTGAATCTTTTAACACCTTCCCTCAAGATCAACAACATCTATGAACCTTTGTTAAATAGCTGACTACTAACTGATTCACTCAGCTAATTCAATTAGCTGACTCAGATAACTGATTTAGTTAGATGAAATTCAGAAAATCGACTCTGAGAAACTCTGCATGTTGGAAGGTGACTCTAGCTGATTCTTTAGTCAGTTGATTTAGTTAGCTGACTTTGATCTGATAGCTGACTCAGACCTGCAAAATGAAAAAGTAAAAAATCTAAAACATGTTTATTTTGTGGAAGACTATTGAGCCTTCCCTTGCTCCAAGCATGGAGAAATCGTGGAGCCTTCCCTTACTCTTCAAACACCTTCCCTTAAGGGAAGCTCCATCATGCCAAGGCATGCTCTATGCTTGAAAAAGAGCTCTTTGCTTAGGGATTTAGTGAAGATGTTTGCAACATTTTCTTTGGTATTGCAATGCTGCAACACACTGTCACATGAGTGTATCTTATCCCGGATGAAATATTCTCTTACTCTAATATGCTTGGTCCTTTGATGCATGACTCGATTTTGGATAAGGCTTCAGCAGGCTGATATGTTAGCAAAAAGAATAAGAGTAGTACCATCAACTCTATAAAGACCAAGTTCTTACAAGCATCGTTTCAGCCAAATAACTTCACAGGTTGAGGTGATTAAAGCCTTGTATTCAGCCTATGTAGAGGAAAGGCTGACTGTATTCTAGTTCTAGAACACCATGAAATGGCTCCTGCACCAAGAAGAATGCATTTCCTCTAATGCTTCTTCTATCCATTAGACAAGCTGAATAGTCAGAATCACTAAACCCATGTAGACTTAGTGTGTCACACCTGCATATAAGATACCCCAATACTGAGTACCTTTTAAGTATCTGAGCACTCTTTTGGCTGTAGTCTTGGCTGTAGTCAGCTGTAGTCCAATGAGATAATTTGGGGTTCTGCATAAACTGAGCAAGACTATTTACTGTAAAATAGAGGTCAGTCCTAGTGATAGTCAAATAAATGAGAGAACCAATGAGCTACCTATACAAAGTATTATTAGAAGGATGTCCTGTTTCATCCTTTGTCAGCTTCAAAGTGGATTCCATTGGTGTAGAGATTGGTTTGCAAGTCTCCGTACAAACTTCTTGAGAATAGTCTACATGTACTTTTGCTAAGAGATGAAGATACCACCTACTGTGGCCCTAGCTAGGACCACCTACTGTGGTTCTAGCTACTTCAATCCCTATATATAGTATAGGTATCCAAGACCTTTCATTTCAAACTCAATAGAGGGTTTGGATTTAACAATGGCAACCATGGTTGCATTACTTCCTATCAAAATCAAATCATCAAACATACAGAAGAACAAGAACAATGTCCTTCCCTTTCACCATGTAGTAGAGAGTATAATCTGCATTACTCTTCTAGAACCCTTGAGCTTTGAGATTCTCATCAATTCTGCCATACTAGGCTCTTGGAGCTTGTTTCAGACCATACAAGCTCTTCTGTAGCTTGCAAACAAGATGCTCTCTTCTTGCTTTGACATAACCTGTAGGCTACTGCATGTAGACTTCTTCTTCAAGCTGGCCATTGAGAAAGGCATTGTTAACATCCATTTGCCATAATTTTCACTTATGAAGAGAGGCTAGAGAAAGGACTAACATGAAGAAATTCATCTTCGCTACTGTGCAAAGGTCTCTTCATAATAATTAACCCCCTATTTTTGAGCAAAACCTTTAACCAAAAGTCTTGCTTTGGACCTGTCTATCTTTCGTGCCTTGTTGTACTTCAGCTTATAAATCCATTTACAGCATATGGCTTTCTTGTTTGTTGGGTGGAAGCAGACACAGATCCCAAGTGTGATTCTTGTGCAATTCAATCATCTCTTTGTCCATTGCACCTGTCCATTCTTTCTTATCATAGGCATCCTCATAGAAGAGGGCTTCATCATGCTTCTTCAGTGATGTTAAGAGAGCATAATTTGTTTGTTCAAAGTATGAATTGTTACCTTTGTGATATGTTCCTTTGGGACTTCCTTCTGTCTCTCTGGTAGACCTCCTAAGGGATGCTTGGTGGTGGGAATCATCATCTTCCTCTAGTTCTTCAATGGTTTCCTCGAAAGGTGCTATCTTCCCTTTGAGGGTAATTGATGAAGAAGGGGTGTCTGTATCTGATGGATGAGCTGATGTCCAACTAACAGTCTCATCAAAGATCACATCCCTTGACATAAATGTTGCCTTTTTTATTAGATCATAGAGTTTGTAAGCCTTATGCTCACTCCTATATCCAAAAAGTACACACTTTCTTGACATGTCATCAAGCTTCTTTCTATTTGCATCTCGAATATGAGAATAAACTAAACAGCCAAATACTTTGAGATGATGTACCTGAGGCTTGAGTCCATGAAAAGCTTCATATGGGGGTGATGCCCTGGAGTGCTTCAATTGTTGGGGATCTATTCATCCAGGTAGCATGGTGTGCTGAAAGCTTCAGCCTAGTAGGTGTTGGAGAGGTTCTTCTCCTTGAGCATACACCTAGCTGACTCAAACAGGACTCTGTTCTTCCTCTCAGCAACTCCATTTTGCTGAGGTATATAGCTCCAAGTCAATTGCCTTTTGATGCCATGCTCCAGGTCAATTGCCTTTTGATGCCATGCTCAAGAAGGTATTTGTTGAAGTCTTTTGAGAGGTATTCACTTCCATTGTCTGACCTGAGGACCTTGATGCTTCTACCTGTCATATTCAGAACCATAACATGAAATTCTTTAAAAATGCCAAATACTTTAGCTTTGGATTTCATGAAGAAAACCCAAGTATATCATCTATGAAGGAAACATAATATGTATTACCACACCGAGGGAAGGAGCGTGGGATGACTCACAAACATCTATGTGAATGAGGTCAAAGACTCCTCTTGCTCTACTTGTGCTTCTAGAAAATGGTGCTCTGGGGACTGCAAGCTTTACATACTATATCTTCTTGTTTATTTGCCAAGTTTATGCTATGGTGATGGAGGTTAATTCACAGCAGTAGAAAAAAATGCTTATGACACAATTGTGTAAAGAACTTCAAGACACAATTATGTAAAATGCTTATGACTTTTACACAATTGTGTAAAATGCTTATGAGTTATTACTATTTCTCCTTTCTCTTCAATCAAATTGAATAATGGTTTTTATAGTGAAATTATGTTATAGTGGACTACATATTAGAGGCAACTTGTAGGCGCATTATCTCATAAACCCTAAAGTTAATGGAGAGGAGATTTTATGGACAAGAGCATTACATAGTGCTGTATAGTTTTTTAAAAGAAAGTTTTTCTAATTCATTCATTGTTAAGTACAGTAAAGCACATCTTTAGCCACCAAAATATTCAGTTTATAATGCTATGAAAGCTTGGGTAGCTAGCATGTTAGTTTAACTCCATGTGGCATTAGCTCCAATCATTGTATGATTATTTCCCATAATAGAAGGGTGTGATTGAAGGTCACTTTTCCACCAATCATCATAACATCTCACATATAGAAGCTCCCAATTTCTTGCCCATTGTTTTGCTGTCCACCACTACTTGAAGTAGTCTTCCTCCATAACAAATATATTGATCATTTGATCTTTGATTTTAACCTCTCTCTCTCTCTCTTTAACACACACCCCCCCCCCCCGCACACACACATGCGTACACTGTTGAAAATGTGGTGCCAAACGTGATGTGGGATATGTTATCATGTATGTGTCAATGTATGGGAGTGTGCAAACCTCCGGGAAAAGGTTGTCAAATGTTGGAATAATGTGTGAAGTGTAAATGGTGAAGAAGATTCTAGAAGTAAGTCAAAAAGGGAGAATCTTGATGATGTGAGCGATGATATAAGAGGGTAAGTGGAGGATAGCTATAGCACGTGGTGGCTACAAATGGTTGTATATGTGAGCCTATTTCATCAATGCAAGTCGTGAGTTCTTGATTCGTGCTAATTCACATCTTAATCATTATAATTAAAATTAATACTATGCTTTAACTATGTCTTTCTTCATCTTCAATCCACCATAACCTTTATTTACAACGTTAATACACTCTATAGCCATCATTATCTTGCATTTTTATCTTGGTATTAGCTTAGGCAACTCATTCTCATCCTTAGCATTCAACATTAACAAAATTTAACATGATTATTAGTGTTAATCACAATTTAATCAAGCTTGTTCAACCTTATTCATCAAGCTTAAATAGTGAAGACTACTAATGGAGACCTTGGTTCTCCTAACTGAAGCACCCATTGCCCAAGACCTAAGTTACAAGCCTCTAGAGCACCCTAGGGAAAGCTCGCATCATGTAGGAGAAATTGAAGCAAATCAGCCTAAATTGAACGTAAGATGGACTATTAGTTGTGCCATCAAATTTAGGGAAAATCGAAAGCTTGTCTCACGTGCATGGTTTCTACGCTAATTTGAGGTGGTGTTGGGGGCTTTCAAGCATGCTTAATCATGCTGATGAAGTCAGAATTGGGATCGATTAAGTGGTTTGTGAGATTTGGATCTATATCTCTTTCTATTGGTTTTTCATTAATCTATATTAATCCTTGATTAAGTGAGCTAATTTAATTCATTAGTGGATTAATCTCCTCTTCACTTTGTTGGCTATTTTACTCCCTAAAACCACTTGATTCAATTATGAATGCAACTAACTCAATTGCCTACCCAAAAGTTACATACATTTCTTGGGTTTAGTGAGTGATCGGTGGTCTTAATCATGGTAGCACCCAAATGTAAGCTAAATAGTGTTCAAATCAATGTAAGAGGGGAGTAGACACTGCTAAGATACATTTATAAATCTTGCTAAGACCCTCCACATTAGCCATGATAAGCCAAGTTCTAGTTGAAAAGTTTAGCAAGGAAGGCTTTCACACATGGCAAACAAGGACCACTACTTGTTAATACAAAAGGACTTATGGGGAGTTGTTAATGGTGACGAACCAATGGAAGGGAGTGATGCTGAAATGAAACTTTGGGTTAGCAAGGATAGAAAAGCTATATCCATGATTGGGTTGAGCCTACGTGACAATATTATTCATCACATTAGCAACAAAGAGCATGCCGCCCAAAGAGGACTGGGATGAATTAGAGAAAGTATTTAGTGTGAGGGCCAAAAGTTCAAGGTCACTTGTGGGCCATGTTGGTAAGATGAAGAGTATTATGATGCAGCTTGCATAGGTATCAAGGCACCCATGAATGAGAAGGATGTAATAGCAGT